>NW_010517186.1:16141-38389 GCF_000687285.1 Phaethon lepturus
CTAGATCTCTCCTCTGAGCAAAGAGGATGCTGGAGAATATGAGTGTCATGCATCAAATGCCAAAGGAGAGGCAACAGCTTCTGCAAAAATCCACGTTGTGGAAACTCTGCACGAAATAGCCCTGATCAAAGGTAGGTAGTGTTGTTGAACATTCAGCAGCCCTTTTCCCCTAACAGATGACTCAGTTATTTGATACAGAAGGACTACCTCCATTTAATGCTTTCTGGGGAAAAAAAAAAAAACCACAAACAAAAATAAACACACTAGAAATACCAGTTTAACTTGCAGCTTTTACCTGCTTATTGGTTGGGCAAAACATTCCCAGTAAATCTCAGCTGCTAGAGTTCTCAAGTAAATAACCCCCCAAGTGCTGTAAAGTACTGGAGATTAAGATACCAAATTAAAAACATCTTTTGGGGCTTTTACAAAGCCACTTTCAGTGGTTTTCCATCCCTAAATTTGTATCATCCTTTCAGCATTCTCTGGATGCTTCCAAACCTGCCCATCTGTCCTAGGAGCAGTACTGGCACAACTAGCCCCAAGGCAGAGGGGGAACTTCAAGCACCTAAATTCCTGCCAAGTCCTTGGACCTCCTTATTCTTTCCCATCCTGGAAACATCCCAGTACCTACCAGTCTCTCTGCATGCTGGAGTGTCCAACTGGGGAGGGGACAGGTGTGCCACAGCAGGCCTTTAGGCAAGAACTGAAGCCTTTCCCCTCCAGCCCTCAGCCAGTTTTCGAACCCAGGTCCTCTTTGCTGGGCTGCGTGCAAAGCTCATGGCAAACCAACCACCCTCGTTCCAGCTGCTAAGAGGATGGCTTAGCACCACAGCCACATGTGCTTCAGAATACCTCTGGAGAGCTGGAACAAGTAACTGTAACCATGCTAGAGGCAGAGGCACTGGGAATATAGCATCCAGGTAGAGAACACTGTACTGCCCAAATCCATTTTTGGACATAATCCTTAGTTTTAAACCCAGTAGCTTTAGATAAAGTCTTGACTTCTGTATCCTTATATCCTTGGAATAGCTGAAAGACTTCCTGCATATTAACAGCACCTGGCATTAAAATAAGAGCATAAAATGAATGCCAGTATCACCTACACATAGGAACTTTGCTAAAGGTTTTTAGCTCATCTCTAATCCCACACCCTATTTATGGATGTGAATGAAATTGAGTTTTACCGAGTTGTGCTATGAGCAGCACAGTTATACCCCAGAATAGAAGATGTTCACTCCCTCTCTCACAGGAACTCTGCGACGGTGTAGTACCGCACATACCGCCTCATGGTTTCTTTCTTATACGCACACCACGTTACAGCTGTAACAAAGCTCTCAAGTAAGCATGCTGCAAACTAAGCAATAAGCTAGCAGTCCACAATTACTTAAAGGAAACTGATAACGCTAATGGAACAAACCCTCAGACATCATAGCTACACACTACGTGGTTAGGGAGTCTGTGTCCCATGTCCAGGTGATCTCAGCACAGAAAAATGCTTGCTATTACTACCCCCCCCCGCTGCTGTAGTCCTTCTATAGTGAAAGAAGGAAGGAGGGGGTCAGCACCCAGTTGTCAGGTCTTGCCCTCAGCTACGACATGAGAAGAACTCAGGCACTCTGCTGCTCCCCAAGATGTGATGTTACCCTTTGGAACAGCACAGAGCGTAATAAGTTTTTCTTTTTCCACAGATGACGGTGCAGAGCTGTGATGTGAGGACTTTCACTTATGCAGTTTTAAATCAGTATTTTGGAAAGCTGCAACCTCTGGCTTTTTCTAGCTCACTAATCATTCCCTCTTAACTCCCTTGTTCTTTGATTACCAATTTGCTTGCACACTTCTTTCACAGATACACAAATAAAGAGATTCACAAGTTTGATTACAAATTTTAATTCTATTTACAGGAAATAAACAATCTTTTGAACAGCACATAGCAGATGAGTAAAACTGTATTTTAAATGCAACCTACACAAAACGAAACAAGACCTGAGCACTTCAGTCTCATAATTAAAAAAAAAAAAAAAAAAGCCCTTTTAAAGGCTAAACACTCATCATACGAGGTGCAATACTCATAGACATCAGTTCTTGGAAGAGGAGTTTGCAGGCATAGGGCATTCGAACCAAAGATATCTGGAAAGAGATTTCAAAAGGCTTGTGATAGGCGCTCCTAAAGCATCAACTTCCACCACCCTCTACACAAATAACGTGTCAAGTCTTTAGCTCAAAAGTGAATGTGAAGTTATGCATGAAAGCTTTTAACAAGAATTGCTCATAGACAGTAGCAAAGCAAGAGGGAAGCCAAGACCACTTGGGGAGGCTACACAGCAGCTATCCAGAACACATTTTTAATGGTAAAACCTGCAGCCAAGGAATCTGATCGTAAACAAGAGCCATTTAACCAGGGAACACATGCATAGCAAAGTGTGCTTGATGGACCATAAATGCACTTAAGATTTCCAGCACTCATCTCCTCAGTAACCCGAACACCATTGTTAGAGTTGTAGCAGTCAGTTGCTAGCACAAGAACAAGCCTGTTTAAAGCAACTATTTTTATCTCTGCTGTCACTAACTCTTCACAAAGTTCTGTAACCAAACACACACCACAGAGGTTTGTTTGTTTTTTTTTTAATTGAAGTGCAACACGAGACCTCCCATGGGCACCTAGCTCTGCAAGCATAAATATCTTCATGAGGACAGTCAAGGGCCATGGCTCTAAATTCCTGTGATTCTGAGTTTTACTTCTAAAAATAAGCTCTCAAGTGTTTACTTTTAAAGTTTCTGAAAACTCTGCACTGTAAAATACTTGAACAGCATTTCCTGCCAAGTGACAAGCCAACACTGTAAAATTAATAAGGGAACATCCAAATTAACTAGGACACTATAAAAACTTAAAACAGTTATGAAACTAGAACAGCAATTGTTCTGATGCTTCTTTAAATATTTACTTCCCTATCCTCCTGTTGACCCAAGTGGCATTTCCTCTTACCCACAAAGAGAAATGCTGGCTGATGAAAACCACACGTACCTGAGTTTTATTACGGCATCCCCGGCATTCGTAGGTGTGAGTCCTTGTGTTTGCAATCGCCATG
Organism: Phaethon lepturus; assembly: GCF_000687285.1. Classification (NCBI taxonomy): domain Eukaryota; kingdom Metazoa; phylum Chordata; class Aves; order Phaethontiformes; family Phaethontidae; genus Phaethon; species Phaethon lepturus. Next base: position 19,228 of record NW_010517186.1, read on the forward strand.
ATTCCACAGAGGTTACAAACATGGACTTGATATGGGTCTGAAGCTTCAAACAATCTTTCTCTCAAGAACTGGGCTGCTCCATGAGCAATCTGACAGTCTCGTTCCATTTCTCCAAAACGAAGGCCACCATCACTGAAAAGAAGAAAAGGAAAAAAAACACCCCACAACTTTTGAGTTCATTGGCAAAATACATCAGTTCTTGGTGGAACACGTAACTTATCAGAAACACAACAGCAGTATTATAAAGCAAGAGTAAAACTGCATTAATGTTCCTCTTAACACCTCAGAATAAAACTGTTAGGGACAATGTGAACACAGTAATTTCTAACTGCTGCTGAGCATTTCTAAAGCAGATGTCAGACAACTAATGGCCAGAGCACAACTATATAGCAAAATGAGGTAAACAAATCATTCTCTGCTTATCTGTGGTGGTTTAACCTTGGCTGGCTGCCAGATGCCTATCCAGCAGCTCTCTTGCTCCCCCATGTCGACAGGATGGGGAGAAACTAAGATGGAAAAATTTGTGGGTCAAGATAAAAACAGGGAGATCGCTTACCAATTACCATATCTTGGGCAAAACAGACTCAGCATGGGGAAAACCAGTTTAATTTACCGCCTATTAAAAAAATGGAGTAGGATAGCGAGAAACAAAGACAAAACTAAAAACATCTCCCCACCTTCTTCCCAGGCTCAACTTCACTCCTTCATTCCCAGCTCTTTCCTCCCCTCCCTGTGGTCACAGGGGGAATGGGGGTTGCAGTCAGTGCCTAACAGTTCCTCTCTGCAGCTCCTTCCTCCTCACACTTTTTCCCTGCTCCAGCATGGGGTCCCTCCCATGGGATAGCCCTTTACAAACCACTCCAGCATGGGCCCTTCCCACGGGATACAATCCTTCAGGAACAGATTGCTGCAGCATGTGCTCCCCGCAGATCACAGCTCCTGGTAGGAGCCTGCTCCAGCGTGGGCTTTCCACAGGCTGCAGCGTGGATATCTGCTCCACCACAGTCCTCCATGGGCTGCATGCAGGTGGACAACCTGCTCCACCATGGTCTCTCCACGGGCTGCAGAGGAATCTCTGTTCCAGCACCTGGAGCACCTCCTCCTTCTCTGACCTGGGTGTCTGCAGGGCTGTTCCTTTCGCATTTTCTCACTCTTCTCTCACAGCTGCTGTGCAGTGCTTTTTACCCTTTGTTAAGTATGTTACCACAGAGGCCACCGGTGTCACTGATGGGCTCAGCTTTGGCCAGTGGTGGATCTGTTGGAGCCAGCTTAAGTGTCTGTGTCCAGCACAGGGCAACCCTTGGTCCTGTCTCAGAGAGGCCATCTCCAGCAGCACCTCCTACTACCAGAACCTTGACACCTACACCCAATAAATCATCTTAAGCCAGACACATGAAAATGGGTAGCTAATTGGGGTGAGCTACTTAACTTCTAGCTACAAAGTTGAGGCAGCTAATTTTTACAGCTACAAAACTTCAAAGAATAAGAAAACACTGTAGAGAAACCAATAATCATCCTTACCGAGATCTGCCTTCCATGGGCTGTCTATTAAGTATCTGGATTGGCCCTCTTGCACGAGAATGGATTTTGTCATCTACCATGTGCTTCAACCGCTGATAATATGTAGGACCAATGAAGATTTGCGATGTGATTTTTCGACCAGTGAAGCCATTGTAGAGGACCTGAAGTAGTCAATGCAATCACTGAACCATAATCCTTACTATCCATCAAATGTATATTAAAAAAAATTAGTGAATTGCTATTTTGATTATACCTCATTTCCTCTTAGATGATAGCCATAATCTGATAAAAGATTGGAAATCTTCTGCACATTAACAGCATCATTAAAAGGTGTAGCATCACCGATTTCTCCCTTGTTTGCAGACACCTACAGAGAAGGGATTTGCAAAAGCTTGTCAGGTTTCTGAAGGACTAGTCAGACAACATTAAGCAGTTTCACACAGTTTTAACTCTTAATGCCAGAACTTAAGATTCCATGCCCATGACAGTACCCTATCTTGTTTTGTTTACCAGCTACACAATTCATAGTGAGATTTAAAAAAAAAAAATACAGTATCAACAATTTTGCTCAACTCCTTTTTCTAGGTCACAGGAAGTGTTCGGAATAAAAGCAACAGATGAGAGAATATGCTGTAGTCTGACTTGTTGGACAAAATTTGCAGGACTCTAGGTTTTCCCCAAGAAACCTGCTTTTGCTAGCAAGTAACTGGAGAACAATCCTTAATTTTTAGTGGGTTAAGACCTACCAGGGAGTAATACCTTTACCAAAAACAAAACAAAAAAAAAAGGCATTTTAATTCATATTGCTCAGACATGCAGCATAAAACATTCCTCTTACCTTCCCCTGAAGACACTCAATCAAGTGACCAATGGTCATGCGGGAGGGGATGGCATGGGGGTTGATAATTATATCAGGTGTGATGCCTTCACAGGTGAAGGGCATATCCTAGAGCAGGGAAACAGACAGTCAGTACTTCCCAGAATATCAGCTTTAAGAAAAGCAGTTCCATGGATTCAAGTTACATCTTTTAAAGCATTTCAACAACACTGAAGTACCACATAAGAAGCAGCTGTGTGCCTTTCTAAACATACTTTAGCTAAATTTAAGTCAATATATTGCACCTGAGTAGATATTCCACAGACAACTTACTTAAGACAGTTCCAGTGCTAAGAAGATCTGAGAGAAAATGTTAAGAAGGAAAAGAAAAAAATCACTACCTCTTGCCTGTACTGGATACCACAGGTTCCTTTCTGACCATGTCTGCTGGCAAATTTATCTCCAATTTGTGGGATTCTTACAGAGCGTACCTGTAAGCCATATGAAAACATTCAATTGGTAACTTAAATAAAGAACAAATATTATTAGAAGTAGAAAGCACACATGTCAGTGCTCACCCTAATCTTGCAGAACTTGTATCCTTCCTGGTTAAGGGTTACCATGACCTGATCTACAATACCAGTCTCACTAGTTCGCAGAAAAGTGCTACAGTCTCTCTTTGTGAAACGTCTGTTAGTGCTTTCCAGTTCGTCTTCATTTTCTGGCAGCGTTACTGTTTTGCCAATGATAACATCATCCCCAGACACACGTACCCCAGGTGCTATCAAACCATCATCATCAAGTTTGTCATAGATTGCATGTCTCATACCTTGGGGGGAAAAAAAAAAGAAAAAAGTAGACGCCCAAATTTTTCAACATACGGACTTTAATGTTCTATAGAAATTCAACAGGTCTGCTTGCAACTTCGGACTACTGCTAAAATGTCTAAAGATAATTTTATGCAAGTATCTCAACTGATATATTTTGCTATTAACACAGACATTTCTATTTTATATGTCCCAAAATAAAGACTGAATGAGTTCAACAACATTAACCACCTAGCCTACAGAAGTTTAATTTAAAAAGTCATTCTTCATACACTCCTGTATCTTACCTTGGCAAGTTTCACGTGTAGGCTTTTCAAAAACTTCCTCTTGGTCATACCCTTTTTTAGACTCTTGCTCTTTGTATGAGCGATAGAACACAGATCTGAAAAAAGTTATAAAGCCTTCTCCAGTGAAACCAGCATCACTTTTCCTCATTCACTATAGTCACCCTTTTATCACATATTATGGCCACTGTTACTAGTGACAACCAAAACAAATAATGTTCATACACCACACAACCTTTCCTCTAAAGTCTCATTAATCTGACCACCACTGAGGACGGGAAAACAAAAACAAAGCCAAAAACCAAAAAAGCTTCAGATGGCATTTTGATGGTCACTTTTCAGATATTACCAAAGTACCTATAGATAACATGCTAATTTTTGATTAACTGCAGAGACCTTTGGATGTGCTTGACATCTCAAAAGTAGTTATTATTCCTAAAGATTATTCACATCTTCATCATATCATTCTCATACTACTTTTCTCCTTATACCTACCGTTTTGCAAACATTTTTAGGCTTCTACCGCTACCTTGCAGTGCCACACTCAGTTGTACTGAGCTGCAGTGGAAAACTTTCAATTTATATAGGCTTCTTTCTGGGGCTTTACGGGTCTTTTTTGTTTGCTGCCTCAGTTGCCAGCACACCAAAGCCACAGCCTTCCAGATAATTATTATCCACATTTAATTGCTCCCATGAACACCAGGGATTCTACAAAAGCTTCATGTGAACCATAAAAATCTACTAGTCCCATACTTTTTCTACATTGGAAGGCAGTAGATCCAAGATACCAAGCACACACTTCTTGGCCTCAGCTTGGACAAAAGAAAATGAACAAAAGCAGAAACCCATTGACCAGCTATACAGCTAACCACAGCCATCCTAAAAACTATAATGCACAAAGTCACATCAGTTGCCAGTTGTCCCAACAGCAGTTCCTACTAGGGAGAGGAACATGCCAATCCTCACTGGTAGCAATTGTCACGCTACTAAAGACAAGACTGTATTACAAAGCTGCATTATTGCCATTAAGAAGTCCATAGACCTGGCAAAAGTTATATGAAAATATAACAGCAGAGAGTCCAAATATTTTTTCATTTAACCATTTGTACAAAGAAGAGTAAACATAACAAAGACCAAAATGGAACAGCTGGGAAGACAGTGGGAAGTCAGGTTAAACAAAGGATGAGCCATTCCTCACTGTGTTTTGCCAAGATACACATTTACGATTTTCATTGTGCTTCTGCCTCCAACCCCATTAAAAAGTTTCTGACGTTGGAAAGATTTGGAAAAAATTTGGAGAATGGTGTCTTCCAGTGTAAGATTAACTTTTCTTGAGCTTCTGGACAACTCTGTATACTTCCCCCGACCTCAAGCAGTTAAAAAAATTTACGAAGTCTTACCTGAAAAAGCCTCTGTCAACAGCAGAACGGTTCATGATGACAGAGTCTTCCTGGTTATAGCCTGTGTATGATGCAATGGCTACAATTGAGTTGATACCTATAAAACGCAAAGAAAATACTTTGAAAGGATGCACACATACCATACAGGCTTTACTTGTAACTCAAAAGAAGCTGTATTCTCTACAGTGAAGCGGTTCTAGCCTTTCTGAGATAAAATCTCCAGGTCCCACACAGAAAACCCATGTAGCATCAGCAAAGGCAACTTTGGGTAGAAAAGAGAGTCAAGAGTGACCCCTTGTGAAGAACCTAGCAAATACCAATACAGAAAATGCACTTTTCCAGTCAGATTTCAGCAGACTATGGGTAGTTTCAGCTGCAACACTATCAAGTGTATTTTTTGCAATCTATGTATCCAGCTAGAAGTTAACGTATAACCTATAATTAATTTTTAAATTATATACATTTGCTAAATATTCAGGCATTCTACACACAACATTTGTGACATAGCTTAAACAAAACAGTGGTATTTTTGTTTATTAAACATTAACTGACAACATACCTGCTGGTAATTCTCTAAATCGCAAGTACTCCATGGAGCGTGTTGTTACAAGGGGCTTCTGAGGATAATACAACACATGTGCCAGTGTATCCATACGAACGTGAAAGTTTGTAATGTAAACTCCCATAGCCTGTTTACCCATAGCAGACTGGTATGTGTTCCTGGGAGACTAGACAGACAGGGAAAGACCAGTAAATATACATATATACACATAAAGCTCTTTACACATACACCTGTAGGTTTTTTTATGAACTTTAAAAGCGGGATGTCAGAAGTGATGCACTGACCTGGTTGTGATCAGGGAAAGGGATAATAGATGCACATACTCCCAGGATCATAGATGGGTGAATCTCACAGTGTGTGTATGTTGAACAATATGCCACACCTTTCTCTTGCAAGTCATCTGGAGTCATTGCCAGCATCACAGTCTCTTCTTCCAGTGTATCAATGTACTCTACTACACCACTGGCCACGAGATCCTGCCAACTGAATAACCAATGTCTGAAACATTCAGCTAATACATAAAATGGGTCTCTTCAGCAGTAACAAGAGCGAGGACTTCTGTGGCTTATTATTATTACCACTACCTCAGTGTGATAAAAAATACAAATTAAGCTACCGGACAGAGAAAGCATCTTTGTGCCGCACAAAGCTTTAAACATTTCTCTCTCCAATCTGAGGGAACTTGCAGTTTCCAAGATGGAAAATTAGACATTCAGCTGAATTTCAGAAACATATCTCACCTGTAATTGTTATACTCTCGTTCCTTCAGTTGGTCAATATGCCTTTTCTTCAATAGCAACTTCTGTTTTTCCACAATTAAAAGGGGTCTACAAATTCTGCCTGCATCAGTATAGATGCGGATTTCTCGCTCGCGAATATCTCTAATCATTGAGACCTGTACAAGAAAGCAGCACCCCGCGAGTACAAAGTCTCATCCCAGAATCAGGACTACAGAACACAAAACAGGATAACAAAGTTCCCTAAAGCAAAAACCTTACAGGTGCTATCAGCAGCACAGAACAAACATTAACACTCCTACAAAGAGAAGCATTTCAAGAGACTATTTTCAACTGTTTTTTCAACTGGATCCTCTTTTAAAAACAAAAACAAAAACCCAAAAACCACCAAAACACAAACACAAAACCAAACAACAAACCACACACAAGATCAAACAAACAAAAACAAAACCCAAAAAGCACCAAATGCCCCAAAACTCCCAAAAGAGAAAAAAACAAGCAATGTGAAGTATGTTCAGAAGAGACTTGCAAGTAATGCTATTTGGAGCTTGCAAAGTAGTATCAAGGCATTATCCTCTCATCTAAAAAGACACCCAAAGTCTAGATGTAAAAATTTATACCTCTGACACAATGATGTCCATCTGACGACGGAGCTTCCTTAGGGTATTCATGAGCTGCTCTGGATCTTTGTGTATTCCTACCCAGCAGCCGTTAACAAAGATCTTGGTAGCACTGGACAGAGGGAAAAATGAAACAAATTAAATAAGCAAACAACCCAAAACCCCAAACCCTTGAAGTGCTGTGCACGATAAAAAGCTTAAGTTTCTTTGAACAGTTGCATTTGCACATACTCGGCTATTGCTGCTGGAGAGATTTCTTCCAGGTTTTCCATACTCCACTCTTCCAAGAATTCCAAAATTGGGGATGGCTGAGACCCCACAGAAATGTAAGCCATCAGGGCCAAGTTCTTCACAAGTCCTACCGCATGACCCTAGTAGAAACACAAAGTTAACTTGCATTTCCACATCAAGAGATTCCCCCAAGTAGATCTGAGAAATTAAACTTTAAGTCCTCAAGGAACTGGACACGAAACATATTACTTTATTAATTTCTACCATTCAACTACAGATTTAGCTATAAAGCTAAATATTCATGTCAGAATTTGAAAAAAAAGTGCAAGTAATCATTACAAGTGCCATGGCTATAAAATAGCAGATAAAAGCCGTTAGGCATGAGTAAGTACTGCCATAAACACTACTTTCATTACCTCTGGGGTCTCAGCAGGGCAAACCATTCCCCACAACGTATTGTGCAGCTGTCTGGGTTTTGCTAGTTTACCATCTCTACCAATTGGAGAATTCAGGCGTCTCAGATGGGAAAGCGTAGATGCAAAAGTCAGCCGGTTTAACACCTGCACATAGTAAGGAATTCAGTTAGTCAAAGCTTAAGTGTGTTGTTGACAGGCATGACACATTACAGCGAAGGAGCAATGCCCCCTAGAAATTACGTACTTGAACTAAAATAGCTCTGATTTTTGTTAGCTACACTTTTTAATTCACCTTCACTAAACTTAGTCTAAGTTTACCCTTAAAATCTCAAGCTCCTAACCAGTGTTTTGGCAGAAGTTTTCAGAGCACGCTTCTACTATGGCAAGGCCCAGCATAAACACAGTTATCCAAGCAGAGTTCTGATTCTTCTAGCATAGCTTACCCTGATCAAGTAACTAGAACAAGTGATACCTGTAAAAACACTTTTTAAGCTGCATTTTCACCAGGAGGGTTTGCTAGTACAATGACACATAGATCTTTTCAAGCTTAGTTTGAAAAACCAAGACAACTTAGTTATTAGGAGCAAATTAGCATTTATATTCTTCTCAGAGTCTGCTCAAGGCTTCTCAAAAATTAAAAAAAGTATTTTTACAGCCTGAAGTGCGAGTTTATTTAAAAAGCAAACAAGCCCCTCATACACATACAACAACAACACACCACTCGGGGACAGCTACCATCTTCACACCTTTCCTGACTTTGTTTTCCCTTAATTGTGATCTCACCAGGGCTCCAGACAACAAAAAGTGCTAGCATTTAAAAACTGTCACCTCTTTTTTGTTTCCACCTTTATAAGAAACAGGCTCAACTAAGCACTACTCTGGGCTAATGAAGTCAATGCTCATCATTACCTGTGGAATACATAACTGCTATATGGCAAGGTGTCACTTAAGTTTCTTTAACCACCTGTGAAACACTAGAAGTAATTAAAGGAAAGAAATCCATCCTCCCTAAAGACTCCCTGGGACTAGGGCTTGACCAGACACACAAGCACATGCCCTAACATAGAAAGTCTTTACAAGAGTTACACCAACTGTTTAGCAGTGAACACAGCAGCAAAAACCAAAACCAACAACAACAAAAAACCCAAACCCCACACCAGACTCAACTATTTGGATCATCCCCTGTTTCAGCTATGGAAGTTTCCTTTTAAAAATGGCTCTATTTAACATGCAACGTGCATGGTTACCAAGCACTGTTAAACTCTCCCATGAGCTTTACTCTTATGTAAACCCGACAAATGCTACCATGCCTTCAGCTATTGTACCTGAGATACTCCTGCTCTGGCCTGATGAGCTTTCTTCTGGTCACCCCAGTTTCCAGTTGCCAATGAATACTTCAAACCGTCTGAAATAATTCTTGTTTTAATTGCCAGTTCCAAGTTGAAATCTTTCCCTCTGTCAATAAACTTTTGCGCATATATTCTTACTTCCTTTAGCAAATTCTTAAACATTCTGTAGAAGATGCGAAGAAACATGATTAAACAGTACTGTAGCAATGCAGCCTATTCAGCAGTATTTAAAAAAAAAGTCACTGGCCTCCTGAAAAGAAGCAAGGAATCTGTAACTAGAGGACGGGGCGGGGGGAACAAAACAAATTAACCCGTTTGTGAACATGCACCAAATATGCTTCAAAACAAGTTAATGCTAGCCGCCTGCTATTAGAGGAAACTTACTCCACAAAAAAGTCATAATCAGATACAGGCTGTGTTGCCCAAGACCAGGTATCAGACACAACAGCATAGTCTGATTGATTTAGAAGCACGGAGTTGGCAATGCCTCTACCATTATCTCCAAAGAAAACATATATATTATAGTTACCCTCGGAACAGGAAAGCTAACAGTGGCCCAGCAAGATCCAGTCTTTTGTTGCCATAATGATCTCGGTCATCAAGCTCTCTTCTTCCCAGTGCTGCCAGCAACAATCTATGAACCATATACCTAAGCAAATAAGACAGTTTATGTTTTAAACTGACAGCAGACATTCACAACAAAGATTACATACTTTCATAGATAAATCAGTGAACTGTTTCATCCATACGGATGAATGACCCACTGAAAGTTCAGGTAACTACAGAGAGAAGTTAGTATTTACATCATGATGGCAATGCATCTTCTGCTACATGTCTGTCCTGTACTGTAATATGGGCCATGTTTATGCCGTGGAATCAGGTGTAAAGTGGTAAATCTCCTGATGCTACCGTTCATCTGCATACCAATAAGCAGTGATCAAGAGGATGTGCTAATAGTTTTAAAGAGTGGGTTTACATTACAAACAGCTTATCAGTTATCTACACATTGCTTATCAACCTCTATAGCTTGTCCATGCAACACGATGTCAAAAAAAAAAAAGAGTAATTTCTCACTATGCTTACATCTAACTTAAGATCCAGAATACATCTAACTTAAGATCATCTTTCTACAAGAGGCTTGTTTTGTTTCAACATTTTTTTCCTATTTTATTGACGTTTGCATTTTCTCAGCTACAAAAATATACCAGTGCCCTAAAGTTTATCACTGCGTATCCAGAAGACTGAGGATAAAAACAAACTTCCATTCAGTGCATTCTTCCAATCATACATATATGTAAATAAAAACTGTATTCAGGGTGCAGATGTGTGACAGAAAATCCTGACATACCCTAGAAAATAGGCCTTTTTGGTTTCACAGAAGTCACTGACACCAACATGCGGGAGCATTTCCTTCTGCAAGACTTCTTTAGCATACTTGATTCTCTTTTCTTTGGTGACACCTGGTTTTGCACCTCTTGATCCAATGAAGTTTAGAGCAACATTTTGCTCCTGAATGACAAATGCTTCATCCAGCGAAGGTTTGACCTAATGCACAAAATACAGCAAAATCCTGTAGCATCCAGTGCCTGTTGGGGTTGAAGGAAACTACACAGTCGTTTGCTGATGATTCTTTTCAGGAACTGCTAATTACTGATCCAGGTCTTTTTGGCTTTACTATACTAGCTCTATCAACAGCAACAGAAAACAGCAATGGAGCATGTGGGAAGCACACAAAAAATAGTTTAGACTTCAGCAAATAGTTCTCATTCAAGTACTTCTAGGCCTGTTGCTGTTTCAGGTATAAATTGGGATTTTACAATTAAATTCAATAGCAGCAAGCTAAGCTATAGCTCTCCAAATACATATTAACTCTTTGAAATTTCCACTGCACTCTGTTCACTTAAAATACTCATTAAAACAGGTTTAGACAGAGAACTTTTGACATTTCTAATAGACAACCCACAAAAAATAATAAAGTAATAAATTACAATTTGAAAATTAACAATACTTTGAATGATAATTAGTCACACCTACACATCACCAGATGTCAAGCCAGGAAATAACTTATTTAACATATATTACCATTTCCATCATTTCTGGATCTTCAAAATCATATATGATGTGCTCCAAAATGTCCCTGTCGGACACAAAGCCTAGTGCACGAAAGACAATTATGATGGGGACTTCTTGTTTGATATATGGCAAAGTTGCTACAATGCGCTGACCAATAGCACTCTTCTTCGCACCCTGAAAAGATGGGGAAAAGCATACATTAGTCTTAAATGATCTTGTCTTTAAATAAAAATACCTCTCTGGATTTGGATGATACAGCATAAGTGTATTTATTCAATCACTACAGGAAACCATGACTTCTCAGCGGGCCAACTAAGCAGCTATTCTGAAACCTTAGTCCAACAGTGACTTTTTTTGTTTTAAAAACATTTCTAACTTGAAATGTTAAGTCTGCAAGAAGTTGGAACGTTTTTGCTGATACAAAGGAATTTAAATAATACTACTCATTCACCTGTATGCATAATTTCTCTCCCTTTGTGTATTTGCAAAGACCAATCCTATCCACCTTCAGCTTTCCTTCTGTCAGCTTAAGTCCAGCTTTTCTAATCCACTGTGTAAGACTCCCTTCTTGTGATTATTCCCCACTCCAAGAAAGAAACAAACACTGTGGGATGCAGAGCGCTCTAGAGTGCTCCAGCCATCAGGAGTGAGAGTGGTGTAAAGCTTCTATTGAAGTTGCTCTTGGAACATGTTTGGGAATTTCCAAACATCAGTGCAATGGTAACTGAGTACTGACACCTTCAGCTTTTGAAGTTATGAATAGCACTTATTTCCCCTCACAGATGGCACAATTAGATGTTCAATATGAATTAAGATGTGGTCTGCAGAACACATCTAAACACTAGCTCAGCCATCAGCAAAGACAGGGTCTCTGCTCCTATTCTTGTCCTTTGTCAAAAAACAGGACACAGCTTGTTTGGATTTTCTAAAAACTCATTTAGAGTAATTCTAAAGGTTTTTTTTTCACCTCACCCTAAAACTTGCCACAAATTGAATCTTAATTTCGATCCTCAAATTATTTGTCCCAGAGACAGGCATAATCTATGACAAACAGAATAGATTTTAATTTAATTTTACCTTCTTTACAACTTAGCATCAGAAGAAATTTCTTCTCAAAATCCCAAAAGTAAACGACATGAAGAGACAGGACAGTAACAAAACTCCTAAAACAATCTTTGTCGTAAGCCCCAGGGCAAGGGTTATTAGTGCCTAAGCGTACCTGCCCACCTCTGGCCAGCATGCTAACCCATATAGTACTTGTTGGTCGAGAGGAATTTTCCAGGCAAGACCTACACTCTCCTGTGTAGGCATACTTTGAATCTTTCTTTGCAAACACATACACTGTGTTTGTAGCCATTTTCTCTTGAGCAATCAGAACCTGTGTTAGAAACAAGAACACCTGTAAGTAACTGACAAAAGGGCATGCTGAAAGTAATGAGCACAGTGTGTTTCTACTACTCCTTCAGGTGCCTTAACTTTAAGAACACTGCACAGCATGAAGTCAATTTTAAAAATACAGTATTAAGCAAAACATACACCTAGGTAAGAATGAATAACTAAAAAGACTCCAAGAACACTGTTCTCTACGATGTACTTACCACATTTGCTAGCTGTGCTGAGACATTTCTGTTAGCTTTAGGCTCAACACTGATAAAGCGTTTCGCTATCCGTTTCCAAAGCCAACATGCTACACAGGCACTTAAATTTAAACGCCAGCTCCGATGGTCAAAGCCAGATTTCCCCCTGCCCCCCGCCAAGAATCAAAATACAATTCTATTCAGTGTCAGTTACAATAACTTGGAAGTTTCACTGGTGAGGCACAAGCACGGAGAGGATACAATTTGCTAGAGCTGAATCCACAGCAATGGAAGGAAGAACCTACTCTTATAATAAAATGCATCTATACAGCTGTGAACAAACTGGAGGAGACTCCGAGTGAAGAAATACCTCATTTTAGAGTACATGCTGCTCTGCAATGTTGAAAATTGAAAGGAAACTATCTAGAGTACTTAGTGGCATTCAATGCAGAACAGTTTGTGAAACTGAAGAAGGGAAATGGGTCTCAGAAGAAGAAAAGGTGGCTCAAGAAAGTCCTAACACAGGAGTAAAAGCCATCTTTCTACAAGACCATGAGCGCTCACAGTAACTGTGAGACACTGGAATAAAAGTGCTTACACTCCTGGCAAAACACATGGAAACAAGTAACAGAACTTTAAGTGTCTGTGGAGATAGCTGTGCAAGGTATAATCCCTTACCTTTTCTGATCCATTAATGATAAAGTAGCCACCAGGATCAAGCGGGCATTCGTTCAGTTCACAAAGATCACGGTCAGTTAAGCCATTCAACAAACAGTACGTTGAACGTAACATAATAGGAATTTTTCCTATAAAAGTTTTCTGATGCTGTGTCTGTAACTGATCCTCCCCTTCTTTAATAACTGTTTTAGTTATATCCACATACAAGGGGGCTGAATACCTACAGAATAAAAGCACCATCGTGTTATCTGTCAGTTATTACTCAAGGTTGTACAGAAGGATAATGGATGCAGTTATTTAAGGACTCACTGGTAATATTATGAATTATTACCAAATCATCAATCGTCATCTGTGTTTAACAACTAGACATTGAAATTTAAATAAAGCAGTAATTATGAAATTTTCAATGCACTACTAAATTGAAAAAGACTATCAATTAATAACGCAGAGCCAGTCCTTCCTTGTGTTTATCCACTACAGAGTTCGTTCTTACGTAAGGTTTCTCAGTCTGGCTTCATTGGGCATCATAGGTGAGGGTGCTCCATCTCTTTCCCAATGTGTAGGTTTGGAGAGATAGATTTGTTCAAACTTCAGCAGATACCGGGGCTGGAAAACAAGAAGACATTTACTTGTAATGGAAAAAACATCCATTTTGGTTGTTCAAGAGTGGCGCTAGAGCTTAATACCCAATGCTGCCACATGTCCTCAGCTCAAGGTATGGAAACAATTCCTCTTCAGATGACTAGATCAAAAGAGTACTCAAAAACTTTCAATAATTTCTACACAGCTTGTTGATTAAAAAAAAACACACAGAGGAAACTGAAGGGTCAAAATCATTGGTAAGAGAAGAATCAAGTACCCAAATAGGCCATTGTCTTATAACATAGCTAATAAACTCAAAATCTGCCAAGTCTGCAAATAGATTATGCCTTACATATGCCTACTTAGATATTTATTGTTTATGTAACTTTAGATAAAACTGCTAGTTTTATGATGCAAAAAGGTGAATCTACTTCAACACATACAATGAGATAGCTGACATATCAAACAAGGTGTGAGTTTTTGCAAAGCTTTGCTCCCATGCCTAAAACATTAAATTTAATAGCTTAGGTTTAGTTCCACAGAAATCCTTTCATGTGTTACAGTGAAACCATGGGCATAAAAGGACAGATACCTTTCAGCAACAGAACAATTCTCAGGATCTTCATTTTACTCCAAGAGCCACTGACCCCTCAGAACCCTACTGCAATGAGTTTAGAGCATTCAGTTCACTTAAATCAAAAGCCCTGCATTTAAAATAAAGGGGTAAAAATTTTAAAACACTACTCTAAAAGTGCATTTGTGTATCTGGTAGGTGAAGTTAGAACTTAAAAGAAAGCAAGCAGTTATACAAGAGTAGCTTTGTTCAAGAGTTTCGTATGTTTGTTCTCAGTCCTGGTGCATAAGCGCGCCAAGGCAACTTGGCTCTTGGCGTCTTTGCATGCAAAAGGACCTAGAGATGAGCCACTCTACTCACAAAGCGTTCCCTCACAGACCAAAATCCAGGAGAGGATTAGAGAAACATAAGCAAATCATCAGCCCTGCACGTATACAAGATAAAAGGCTTGCTGCCTTACAACGTTTTCTTCAAGTTGCCATTTCCCACGAGGTCCCTTTGCAGAACAGAAGCTAACACAAATAAAGAACTACAGTGCTGCCACCCCAACTAAGTATCTTCCTAGAAGCCAGCTGACAATATCTATTACTAAAACAAAACCTAAATTCCATGCAGGCATTTTACCATATCTCTGACACAAGGACTCCGCTGTAGCACAGCACCGAAGCAACACTTCCTCTAGCCAGCTGACAATATCTATTACTAAAACAAAACCTAAATTCCATGCAGGCATTTTACCATATCTCTGACACAAGGACTCCGCTGTAGCACAGCACCGAAGCAACACTTCCTCTAGCAGAGCAAGCTCCAATGCAGAGGGGAAAAAATGGCAGTTTATGGTTTATGTTGCAAGTGGTTTTAGCCTTTTTAAAATCTGTTTTCAAAGTCCTCATATTCAGTCCTTTCTCTGGACTCACTATTAAAGGCAAAGGTGCAAATTATCCACCCTATACATTTTGTCTTACACAGAGCCACAGAAACCACCTTTTTAACATCTGTGCTAGGTGGTTTTACTTCCGCTAGAGATTAAACAGATTATTGCATCAATTCATAAAAAAACACAGTTTTCAGACAAACTGAAGTGTCCTTGCTGCTCCATCCACAAGATAGACTAATAACTAGCCTTATGTATTCTCTCTCACTTAGTACTAACCAGAACTGCTACTGGAGAAGGGTAATTTTTATCAATAACTGAAAATACTGCAAGCTGGGTAACAGCAGTTCCTAGGATTATGCTATAGGAACAGTAAACAAAGTTAAGTCTTGAATTATTGGAAAGGACCTGAAAACAATCCAATTTTAAAAATGCACAAAAGCTTCCTACAACAATAGGTGTCAGAGTCTTGTTGGCAAACATTTTGCAGGTCAAAAAAATTCTCTCAATTCTTACCCAAAGAAACACATTTTCCCTGGATTTGCAGCAGCAGGCATGTATAGTACCAAGTTTCCCAAGTTCTCATGCAAGCACTTTCAAGGAGAACACATTTACCATAATTACTATCTCTGAGCATGGTTGCTAAACCCTCTGATGTGCTATAAATTGCCCAAATTGCCTTCAAAATTTGAGGCTGAGAAGTGGAGGGAGAAACAAAAAGTCAAATTTGTCAAATACAGTCTCCTTCAATTAATCCAGTGTCTTCAAATGAGGCAAGAGTTTGCCTACAAATTACTCTGAAGGAAAAAGCAAGTTTCCTTTTTCTCATAACTAGACCTATTACTAAAAGCTTTAATTTGATAAAGAAGAATAAGAAACTTACCCCTCTGATTTGAGAAAGTAAAATACTAGCTTTTGGGCAAAAAAGCCAGTACATACCATGCTTGTGATTGGAACCTTAACCACGTACAGCACATATAGCAACTGCAGAACTGCACAGCTAGAGAATTCCGCAATAATATACACAGAATAACAAAAGAAACATTAAGGAGAATTACAGTGAGATAAATGTTTATGAACTGTTTGTCTGACAAAGAAACTAAGAGAAATCTCAGTTATTCTCCCTACAGGATAGTTGTTCGCCTGCAAAAATAATGCAAAGAAACAGTCAAAACAAATTCAATGCTCAGGTGTCCTAAAGTTGCTTTAAATCTCTACAGGGAAGCAGCAAGCTAGTGACTGACAGCAGGGGAACAGATCACTTATGGAACAGGGATCACACCACATGAGAGACAGGGATGAAAGCACCACAGCCACCACAGAAGGTGCACACTCATTGCAGAAAAGCCAGCACACAGCACAAACCTTAGACAATTTGTTCTCCTTTGGAACATGGCGCCAATGGAAGATGATGAGCAATGGCACCCTTTGAAAACCTGGACCTAACTTTGGCCAAAGAAAACTAATGGAGAACTTTTCAGCCATAAACCTTTCTTGCTATGGTAAAGCTACTGAAAGTCAAAATCTCATCAAAACATGGTTTGCTTCTGGCTACCTGTCTTGCTCTACTACATCCCTGTCAGTGCAGTTTCGCACAGTAACTGGCAACACCAGCTGTAGCAGCCAACTGTTCTTGGTCATTTCTCAACTCAACCAACAATTTGACCAGCAGGAAAGAGTAACTCTACAGGAGAGGGAAGTTATATTCCATGGATAATAAAGCTCTTGCATGTGTTTCTCAGCCATATACCTGACTATCTGGAAACTTGTCCATGTACCCCATCAATTCCAAAGAGTTCATACTTCTATCCTATTGACTGCATGAGCAGTGTCATAACTCAGATGTACTTCCATCTCTTGAGATGGGAGCTGAATAAAATCCACCTAAAATCATTTTGCATTGTAAAAATACATCACCTCTGCCAGGGATCTCCACTTACCGGCTCTTCCACTTCTCCCGTGGCATGCTGGGCTTCTGCTTGTAAGTCAATTGGTGGAGCATCTTCAACAATTCTCTGCACAGACATCTGAATAAACTCATCAAAAGAATCCAACTGTTGCCTGACTAACCCCTTTTCGTCAAAATAGGAGCTTAAAAAAAAAAAAAAAAACCACAAAAAAACCAGGAGATCTTAATTTAATTCATGTACTTCATACATCAACAAGCTTAAGATGTATTTATTACAAAACCTTCAAAAGCCATGAAATACCGTACAGAATCAAACACATTCACTTTTCCCAAGGCATGAGTTTCAAACACAGATGCTCAAAAATACTAAACAATTCTCTCTCAGTGTTTGAAGACACAGACACAAAAGTGACAGACTTGTTGCCACCTCTTGGCTAAGCCACGACTGTATGCAGTCTACCTTAAATTAGAAGGGAAACCTCAGTAAAAGTGGCTTCTGTTAAAGTTTTCAACAATATATGTAAATTACTTTAACTAATTTTTCAAGCTGCAGCAAACTGAGTGCATGCCCCTTAGTCAAGGGAAAAGTTCTCAGAACTTTTCTTAGCTTAGATCCCCTCTGTTCCAGACACACAGATATTCCCAGATTCATTCCTTCTCCAGATTTTCCTTAGCCGTCGTGTCACCCAGCTTCAACCCAGCACAACCTAACTGTAAAAATCAAAGCCTAAATTCAAAGCCCCACATCCTAACTTTTAATGGGATGACCTAAACACAACTGCTGCATGAGCTCCTCCCAGCAAGCTCCTCTACCTCACATTCCTGAAGCCAGCCAGGGAACCCACACTACCTCACCTTCTGCCCCATCGCTGCCAAGATCTCTAGTAAGAACTGGTAAGAACTACCCCCCTACCAATAACCGCAGCCTTCTGCAAAAAGGGGAACACACCCCTGGCTATCATGCTGTTGCCACGGTGAATCTTGCCATCACAGTCTGATATTGCACAGAGGGAAGGAGAAAGGGAAGGGCAATCTGTATCACAGAATGTTTGAGGTTGGAAAGGACCTCTGGAGGTCATCTTGTCCTATCACCCTGCACAAGCAGAGTCACCTAGACCTGACTGCCCAAGACCATGTGCAGACAGCTTTTGAATACCACCAAGGGCAGATACTCCATAACCTCTCTGGGCAACCTGTGCCAGTGCTTGGTCACCCTCACAGTAAAAGAGTGTTTCTTTGTACAGAGTAAGGTGCAGCATCAGCTGAAGGACTTTCCTCAGTTACTTCCCATCTGACTGAAAGCAAAGGCAGCACCCTTCACTAGGCTGCAAAAGAAAGTACCTCATTCGGCCTCCACAGTTTCTCATCTCTGCTCTCCATCCAGACTGCCTGTGGGACCATCCCCATAGATCTACCATTCTGTTTGCAACTACTGCTCTAAGACACCAGTCATATACATTTTATGAATGATGTAATTACCAAGAGAAACACTTTTTACTCAGTTCGAGAAATCATCCCACTCCTTAACAGTCACAAGAAGCTGCAGGTTCTGGATGTTCATGTCTTGCCAGAAAACACTAACATGGTGAAATAGTCAAGCACTGAGTTCCTAATGCCAGCATCGTCTGTGAGATTAGTAAGCAAAATCACGTGCTTAATATGGAATCAAAATCACTTCTTACTTCATTCAAAACAGTATACCCCACTGGGGATCATAAGGCTTCTTAATCCCTAATGACAACCCTGCTGTTTCTGCTTAAAGCCCTTCTGCTCTGAAAGCAATAAATTTCACCCAATCAAGCCTGCAGCTTCCATGACATGCTGCCTTACAAGTGGACGTCGCCTGCAAAACCTAGCGCACGTATACTGAACCATCAAAAACAGTGAGTTTTAAAAAGTCACCTAATAACGATCCAACAAGCTTCTTGCCACAAGTCGGGGGTGATTTCATCATCGTCTTCATCATACTGCATATCTGTCGGGAAAGCACAACATTTAAGCCAGGCTCTGATCACCTCGGTCTCTCTCCTCGCCTGCTGAGGGGGAGGCCGACACCCCAGCAGCGCCCCTGACCGCCCGAGGGCCGCAGGGCCCTGTGGGAGACCGCCGCGGCCCAGCAGCTCCCCTGCCC
>NW_010517187.1:0-521 GCF_000687285.1 Phaethon lepturus
GTATATATCAGAAGACAGGAAAAGTGGTAGTCATTAATTATCTGGAAAGTGTACTGGAAAGTGTAGAACCTGGGCATGGTGTAAATGGTATACAATAAGGGGTGGATACTGTCCTGGTTTTGTCTGGGATAGAGTTAATTTTCTTCCTAGTAGCTGGTATAGGGCTGTGTTTTGGATTTGGGATGAGAATAATATCAATAACACACTGATGTTTTAGTTGTTGCTGAGCAGTGCTTACACTAAGTCAAGGACTTCCCAGCTTCTCACACTGCCCTACCAGTGAAGAGGCTCAGGGAACACGGGAAGGTGGGAGAGGACACAGCCAGGACAGCTGACCCCAACCGGCCAAAGGGATATTCCATACCATATGGTGTCATGCTCAGCATATAAAAGTGGGGGAAGAAGTAGTGGAGTTGGCTGGGGAGGGGCAGCAGCTCTAACTGGGCATTGGTCAGCAGGTGGTGAGCTGTGCACCACGTGTTTTATATAGTCTTTTATCATTATTATTATCATCATCATCA
>NW_010517188.1:0-26520 GCF_000687285.1 Phaethon lepturus
TGCTTGTCTTCCCTCGCTCGTCGCACTCTGGGTCTCAGCGTGCTTGATGCGTACGTTGTCAAACAAGGTCAAGGCAGATTGTTGGGATCAATTTTTCCCCCCACTCAAACTAAAGAGACCTCAATTATGCTTACAGCATTGAGGGAGATGTTTCCAGTCACGGAGGTAGAAAAGCTAGCAAGATATACCAAAAGCTGCTGCCAGGATTCATGGCTGAGAGCCTCTTTCCTTGCCCTGCTTGTGCCATCTTCATACCGCAGCAAACAAGCAAGGGGACATGTTGCATGATTCACCCAGCTGTACCCTGCAGTCCCTGAGACCACCTCTTACTATTGTTAATCTCCATGGAAAAAGTTGCTTCTCTGGCATCAGTCAGTATTGACACATACTCAGAGCAGGCACATGCTTCAGGGGAAGCAAGATCCCAAAAGTCTTAATAGGGTATTGGGAAAATTTTTGCAGCTGATGGAGTATCCATGCTTTCCATCACCTTGGCCAAGGCGGGAGACTCTCTCGGTATCCTTTGGCTGTGCTTGTACAAGAAGCAAGTGCCCATGCTGCCTTTTGACAATGTGCCTTAGGCAATGCAGATTACAGCTCTCCTCGGAAGCTGTGGAACAACATTCTGTTGAAAATGAGGTTTTTGCAATGCCTTTGTGATTTTGACTTCATCATAGATGAATAAAAGCAGAACCCAGTTCTCTCCTCATCCTCAGTGATCACATTCACTTCTGCAATAGAAACATGCCAGGCAAATGCAGATAAAAACTTCTGTTTTCTTCAGAGGAGTTCTGGTTGCCACCCTGGGGAGGGATCTGGCCACTAATAAGTTATCATCAAACCATCAGACCTGGTACTGTTAACTTCAGTGTATCAGTGATTCCCATCTCTCATCTCCACATGAAGCAACCTTAGGTTGCATTTATTTAGCAGGCCCCCTTTGAGTCTGTGTCCTGATTTAATATCAATCTAATATAGATTGGTTAGAGATAGTCAGCATGGATTTACAAAAGAGAGGTCATGCTTAACAATCTTGATTCATTTCTCTGAGGAAGTGACAATGAGAGTGGACAGGGGTGAAGAAGGAGACATAATTTACTTGGACTTGAAAAGGCTCTCAATACAGTGCCACATAACAGATTAATTTATAAGGTTAGCAAGTATGGAACTGATGGTAAAATACTCAATTGGATATAAAATTGGCTTGGTAACAGGGCCAGGGAGTGGCAGTAATGGTTATAGATCACACTTGGGGAAGTGTTATGCACCCAGGGGTGTGTGTTTGAAGACGTTGTCAGAAGCTAAAAAGGATGGGCAAAGCCAAAAACAAAGGTGGTGGAAAAAAGAGGAAAAATGATGCCATACAGAAAACATGAAGGCTCACGGGAAGCAAATGATCACGCCTACATACAATGGAAATTTCAGGTAATGCCCAGTGAAGAAAATTATCTAGGAACTGAAGGGGGCTAAGCCAGGCCCATCAGCTGCAGGTCGTGCAGCACAGGAGAAAGTATACAGAGCAGCCAGGACCTTTCATTTTAAGTGGGAAAGAGGGCAAAAATCAGAGCTTGTTCAAAATGCCAATGAGCAGTAAGTGGGAGGCACGTTCTCAGAAACTGATCTTACCCTGCAAAGTCTAAGATCCCCGGGTCCTTGCTATGGGAATGAATCACAGCATTTAGGGTGTGTTTTCAGCTCAAAGTAAATCTTTGGGAAATCCTAGTTCTTTCCATTTGCTCTAATCTAGGCAAACTGGACTTCCTGAGCTGAAAACAGCTTTTGTCACTACCCTGTCAGATGCTGTCTTACATGCTGTAATAAAGCAGAAGACTGGCTAGAAGAAAGAAATGAAATTTTAGCGGAGGTACAGGAGAGACTGTAAAGGATGCTAAAAGGCCTCAGAGGTTCACACTACCGAACAGAAATTGGAAAGTGGTTTCAGTGAATACTCGCCTCCTTACAACGTGCTGGACTTTCCCATCTCTTGGATGATATTCAAAGAGTGTCTGGGAAAGGCGTATTCGTGGTATTGGTGCTGCCATCAGGTAGCACTGCTGGTAGTTCAAAAAAATACAAGCTTTGATGTCCAGCAGAGTTTCCACCTCAGAGTCCTTTGCTTTCCTGCTAAATACCCAGGCAGCCAAGCCCACTCCCACAGAGCGCGTGCGACAAAGCAGAGTCTTCCCAGTCCTACAAGTGCTTCTGCCTCACTCCCCACCCATTTTAAAGGCAGGAATCTCTGGAAGGATCAGACCATGCAGTCTGGGAAGACTGGGAAAGACTTTTTAATGAAACAAAAAAGAGCTGCTCTCTTAGCGTGTGAGCGGGGTGGTACAGGATTGGAAAGGAAACTTGACACACTGTACCAATTAGCCTGACTCGTCCGTCTGTGGTCCGTGCTATAGGCTCTGCTTTGTTATTTGCTTATGAGTATTGGCTCAAAACTTTGGTCCTGTTCCTGAAGCCATTAAAGTCATTAGTCAAGCTCTCATTGATTTGAGCAGGACCAAGACTTGACCCTTTGTGGCTATTCAGAGGACACAGATAAACTTTTAAATCAATCAAGGGTGTAGACTCATTGGGGTCATACGGTTAATACATCCTGTTCCTGTCATTTCCGCTATAAATCTGTGGATGCTTTTAAAGCAAGAGGAAAACCTGATTCCCTTCCTTTTACAAGAAAATATTACGTGCTCCTTTTTTTACAAACAAGACAGGGCACCTTTTTCTCAAGAAAACTTGTAAGGGGAAAGGTAATCTCAGTACTTTGCATGTCTCTAGAGTCAGTGAAAGGTAATTAGAGACAAATTACTGGGGAATAAAGTCCTCCATCTGCAAAGCAATGCAAACCTTCTCCCGCTGACTTCCCATAAGCCTTTATTGGGTCCTGATAATCTTTTTGCGTGGGCATTAAGTCATTACTCATTGTACTGTTGGTGTCTACTAAAAGATCCCTTATTTTCTACATTGCATCTAGCCTACATAGTTCTGACAAGATGGTAAAGATTTTCAACTTCCTAAAAATATAATGCAATCAAATGCAATCAATCAAACTTGTAATTATTGACTTCATTTGCATGGCTTTGGACCTGAGTCACTAAGCTTTCTGGTTTTATATCTAGAGTGGGATACTTCTAGAAATGTGGTTATCTGTACGAGCTACTCTGGGCTTTTGTTTTGCCAAAAGACCCACCTCATGTCGATTATGGAAAGAAAAGCTGTTCTTCCACTCTCCCTTGCTGAACTTAGGATTCTGAATAGAACTGTGGTGGAGCACACCCATCCTGATTTGGGTCAATTAAAACCAGAACATTGCATCCTTGGCTTATCTTGAGTCCTCTTGCTTTCAGAAAGATCCTGTTTGATTTGGTGAAAGAAAGCATTGATGTGATTGGATATGTTTTACGAAAATTTGGTCTTGAGCGCTATTTGGAAATTTCAAAGCTATTAGAGCAATCACTGGGGTGTTATTTCAGCCAGTAAAACATACTCTATAAATTCCTATGTTCATACACTATATAAACACTACTTACTCCGAGAGAGAGCGTAACAGTTTCGAGTATTCACTCCTTCTGAGGAAAAGACGAAGGAGTACGTGGAAGAGGGGAGGAAAGGATCTTTATTTTGCATATATTCATAGGTACTACCCTGCCCAGTATGAAAGCCCAACTGGCTTTCAGAGGTAGCAGATCTGTGTGCATGCATGTGCATGTTTTATAAATGGTTTGATCTTACCTGGGCATCTGTGGGTCTGGTGACATCCCATTTGTTCACGTTTCTGTAGGCTCCTCAGTAAACTCACTGGATAGATGACAGTTCATTAAATTAGTTGACAACGCACATCCAGCCTTTCCACCCTCCTCCCCCAGCCCTAAAATGAAAATAAAGAAATTACAATGGCAAGAAGGAAAAATACTATGCAAATAGCTCTGAAAGCACTGACACATTTAAACTAATGCAGTTTCTAGAATCATAACAATAAATGTGCTGTCAGGGGCATCACAGTTACTCCAGTGACAAGACCACCTTGCAATAGCAGCAGTGCAACTGTCAGAGCTAGTTATCTACGTAGTCCTGAAACAAATTTCTATCACTGTAACTTTTCAGAGTCATGACAATTTGAAAGAGCCTTTATGCCCTTGCAACTCTTCAGGTGGCTTTTAGATATCTGCATATACCACCTTGCAAAACAAGTGGTTCAGGAACAAACTTTCCAGAGATGGCAGTTACTGAGACCAGCAGATTTTTAGGAAATATTCTTTGACGAAATGACTTGATGAAGTTTGCCCAACTTCCGCATGGCAAACAGTTTTTCCTCTGAATATTATAAAAATAGCAACCAGACCAACCCCAAAGAATCCTTTTCAAAGGATTCAACCCTTTCAAGCAGTTGTTTTTGTTTCTTAAAATTGCTACAAATAATAATTTACAAGATCCACTCCCCAGAGCCATATTGATACAACAGCATCACTCTCCCTCACCCCATGAAACAGTCTTTCCATCATTTTCTTTAATGCACAAACTTTCTCATTCAGCTGGAAGTCTTAGAGCAATCTATTCACTTTGATCATCAACTCCGTGCTCTGATGCAAGGTATAGGCAGTATGGCTGAGGTTTAAAAAGCCTTTATAAGAGCACAGAAATGCCCCCTTCAAGCTCCTTCTTGGGATTAGTGGCTTTAGTTAATATTGGGTAACACTTACTTGGAACAGGCATGTCATTCTTCCATTAAGTCTTATTCTGGTTATTCTTCCAATCTCCATTTAAATTCCATTTTCCTCTCGGTTGGTATCCGTACCCTTAGCTACCTCATAAACACGAGGCATTGCCAACTGGAACGTGAGCAGAGCTGAAAGTGGCTCTGCCAACCTCTGCTCCTTCTACCCCCTGCAAGTTGGAGACATATCAAACTCAGTGCTTGGAGCCTGGGAAGGGGGAACGCTGAACTGCTCAGAAACTCAAAGAGCCAGACCTCAATTAAGCCATGGGGCTTGCTCACTGAGCTATAACTGTGCATACAGTTTTTTGTGGTTTGTTTTTTTTTTTTATCAGCCCAGCAAACCAGATTCACATGCTCTTGCTTCAGCTGAGTGTATCTTTGCTGTAAAAAGATGTGCCAAAAACTGTGCAACTGATTAGACAGCATTAATAAGGCAACCAAAATCGGATCCAGAATGACTAGCCCAATAGTTTTAACTTCTAAGTAGACAGACAGAGGGGAAAAGATTGAGGCACCCAAAGTTGTTTACAAATTTTGGCTACGGGCAGCACTGTCTTGAATTTGCGTTCTTAGGGATTGCATACTCAGCAATAACAAAATAAAATACGGAATCTGGAAATCTTTGTCGCAGGCAGGGGAGGCACCGTAAAGAAAGCCGATGAGTGAAGCAGAAGTGCCGAGACTTCCCTCATTGAGTGAAGAAGTGAGCGTGAGCGGCGGGTGAGAAGGCTCCCGCTCCCCTCCCCGCCACGATCCAGCCCCTCCTCGGGCGTGCAGCAGCCGCCACCAGAGCCAGCACACAGCGATGGGTACCTGGGGCGGCGTCTCCCGTAGCATAGCTTCTCCCTGCTTTTCATGGCAGACACCAAACATGCTTGCTCTGGGCCTTTTCTCAGGATTTACGCAGGCGAAATCCCCGATGGCTGTTCCCTTTTCAGGGTCAACCACTGTGTGTGGATGTCTGCGTAATCAAAACTGTATTGGACTTTTTTTTCCCCTTCAGTTGTGAGGTCAAGGCTTTTTGCCTTCTCTTTTCTACACTGGTAAATGCTTCTGTCCTCAGTTTGTAAGGCAGAAAGTCTAGCCACACGACACCAACAACTTACGTGTTGCCACTCTGGGGAAAGAAGGTACACGTTTAAAAGAATCAGCAGCCTAGGTAGGATATAATGTGACTGAAGAGTTTCACTGTAACATTGTAGAATACAAAAATGAAAATATAAAGTGCATTTAAAATGATTAATGTACAAAAGCTGACCTCTTCCAGTGTGCATTAATCAAGAAAAAATGCACACTTTCTATAGTGGTTAATGTTGCAGGTCCATTATTCAGCTTTGATAATGTGCATAAAAATGCTCAATATGACAATGAGTTGGGGTAGCTGAGAATTCAGGATGGTGGCAAGTTTGTTGTAGTATTTGGATTAGCATTCTTAACCTACATCTTGACAGCTTCTTTTCTTCATTTCACAAGCGTCAATAAAATCTAGCTTTATCCTCTTTGATTTTTGGTTATTTTTTCTTGTTTTTCAGTTTGTTTTTTTTTTTTTTTTTTAAACAAAAGAGTTATAAAATACCTGCTCAAACAAATACTACCAGCTTTCATTAGTCAGGATGGTTATATGTAAAAGAAATGATGCCAGATAGTAACAAATCCAAGAGAAGTTTATTATGAAAATGGCACCTGCGGGATGAAAAAAAATTAAGTTACATAAAGACAACCATGTATGACATGTATGAGAATCTACAAAAGTATAAAAAGAACCCTGTTGTAAATGAAGTATGTACATTTCTGATTTGCAGCATTATCAATGATCAATGAAAAAAATGTTTCAAATAAGCCAGGCACTCAAGAAGTTAGATTCGGTTAGCTTAACACAAAATAAATGTACCATAGCTGTCACTTTTTAACATTTTAATTTTTTTTTATATTGTAGAGTTGGTAACACTGCTAAGATTTATACGAACAGAATCCCTTTCCCCATTATTCAGCTACTTGGCACCAGTCTCCTCATAAAAGATTTCATATATTTGTACAAGAAATAGTTAAAAACACAGACACAGTCTTCACAGGTAATGAAGTTTTTTTTTCATTTTGTAATTTTAAACACTATGGATTTAGACAGCAGCTGTGATTATCTGTTAGTTTAAATCACCAGAAATCATTTTGACACAACACAGAAACATTTATAAAAAAAACCCAAAACAACAACAGCTGTCTAGCTGTTCTTTGTAGCTGATAGGTGCACTCCTTTGATTGTTCCATAGCTAGAGTAGAGCTTCCAAAATTAAACTCTGAATTTCCCAATCAGCTTTCTCGCCTTTTTTAGACCTACTTAAATCCTTCCAATGGAACCTTTAAAAGCTCATTAAGTCAATTTGTGGCGTCCAATTCCTTTCTCACCATCACTCCACCGCGGCTTGGACCTACTTCTCAAATTCAAAGCTACCGCAGGAATTGACTCGACACAGTGAGCGATCAACAATTCAAAGGACGGCTGAGTTAATATATTAGCATCGCACACATAAGCAAATATATATGACAATTCTAAGCTCAGTTTCCTTTTTAAACAATGCTGGTCGACCTTTGAAAGAATTTCCTATCTCATCTCACTGGCGATCGCTCTACGTATTGCTCGGCCAGCCTACCTGGGAGAAAACCAAAGAAATGCACCCTCTGCTTACAGTTCGAGCACAAGGGACTCTGGGAATGTTAACAACTGAGGCTATATGGCGTCAATTTGCTTAATACATCTGAGCATTACTCTGGAGTGCATTGTGGGGTACACTGGAAGAGTAAGTCATACCCAGAATTCCTCTGTGGGAAAAATGGCTCCATTAACCTTGAGCTAGTTAAGAGTCTTTTATCTCTGAGAGTGAAGAAGAGAGAACGAGAGAGCGAGAGAAAGAGAGAGGGGAAAAGTGTGGAGAGGGGGGAGAGAGGAAGGGAGGGAGAGAGGTCGGAGAATACACAACAGCAAAGCAACAGCAGAAATTAAAAGGTATACAGACAGTGGAAGCAGCATAAGGTGACATTACAGAGGAAGGCCACCACACAAAAACCACTAACCCCCAAGAATCACTGGTTCACTAGGACTGCAGGAATGGGACTTTACCACTCCGGACTAGAGATAAAGCACAGAGAAGACAAAGGACAAAACAACTACATTAGCTTAGTATATACTGCATATAGTAACACACATTGAAACTGCAATGGGACTGACAGCCAAGGACACTTACACATTGTACACATTACAGTTCTCACATCTGTTATTAGATGCCTTAACAAACAGCTGCCAAAGATGGAGTGGAAGAAGAATTTATATTTGACAGTCATTTGGAGTGTTTGACACTACACTGTGATTTCTGGCAACAAAGACAAAATAGGAGATTTCTTTTCTTTTACTTAATGTGCAGTTTTCAGTTGTAGTTATCTATTTCAAGCTTATTAACCCATTCTTTAGTTTTAAAACATATTGGTTTCAACACTAGAAATAAGGAAAAAACAACAAAAAATACCCAAATCAGAGAACAAAAAGAAATGTACAACCTTCCCTCTATAATATTAAATGAAAACCAAAACATGTTAAATAGTTCTTCTGGTTTGTTTTTTTTTTTTTTTACTCCGAAGTGTTATTTGACGTTGCAAAATTAGCCTCAGTTACACTGAGAAAAAAATAAAGCAAAACAATATGCACCTAAGAAACTGCTCCTCGCGTCAATTAAATTGAGTTTTTTGTTTTTAAGCACTTTTTGAAAAAGGCTTCCTGACCCATTTAAATTTGATGTGAGGCTATGCTTGTTAGTTTGGAGGTAAAAAATTTTAAGTCCTGCAGCAAATGTTAATGAGGGCTTTTTGTCTTAACTAACCAAGGAGACTGCAGCACCCTACTATAAACCAGTACGGAACACATTCTTTCCAAAAAACCCAGCCCACAAGCTGCATATTGTATGAAGACATTACAGATTAATAAATGATAGCACCATGGTTTTAGAAATTAAGTTAAAGTTTCAGTAATTAACATTTAGTCCAACTTTTTAACATTCTAGTCACAGGCCAGAAATTAACTTTTTAAGAACCCAAATTATTTTATGTGCAAGTAAGAAAATCTTAACCATAAAAAGAGAATTAAACTCTGCATAAAATTCTAAAATACTATCCCCTATTTTTAAAGGAATTAGGAACAAAAACCCCTTTTCATTTGACTTAGTCAAACAGGGCACATTGTTTATGCTTGTCTCTTTTAATCTTGATCATATCAAGATCATTTTGAAGTAAAACCAATGGTTGTCACTTTAAAATCTCTTTACCACAACACTGAGTATTCTATGGCAGAGGCATACACATATTAAAGGCATCTTAATAAAGATGCAAAGGAAAAAACACACATCTTAGAAGAAGACAAAATGGCAGGCAACTGGTACTTCGACTCTCTGAAGGCAAAAATAAAAAAATATCTTTACATTAAAGAATAAGTCAAGTTAAAGAGAAAGGGAATGAAATGGGGACCATCATATTGAGAGAATAAGCTGACCTGCTCAAATTCAAAGTGCTAGAATTAAAGGTCTAAATTAAAACATAGTCTATGCCTCAGAGTATAACACTGAACACAGTATGTGGTCATATTTCAATCCTCTTTCCGTTCCAGAGTCTGTGTAGTGTGAATGCCATTGCTGTACACAGGAAATGGAAGAGTGGAAAAAAGTCCTTCGGCAGTTGTGAACACATTCCCTGCAGGCATTTGGGTCAGACTGGCCCCGCTCACAGCACTTCCAAATGGTCCCGACATATTGAGTCGGTGAACGTGGTGGTAGAGCATTTCCATCGGTGTTTTAGGATCCAGCCCAAAGCTGGGGCTGTTAACATCAACAAAGTTAACAGCATGGGTGTTGGGGAGGAGGTTGCCCTGCATGGCTAAAGTAACTTCAGCTGGAGCATACCGAATAGTGCCAGTGGTGTAGACCCTCTGAGCAGCAGTGCTGGTCGCAGCAAGGGTTCCTGTTACCCTGTGAACCAAAGGAAGCACCACATTGCCTGCTTGTAACCTCTGAAGGGCTTCCAGGTCCCCAGTGTACAACAAAGAGTTGGAAGTTGTGGGACCTCCTGGATGTTTGTCCCGTGGAGATGCTGAAAGTGGGGGTGACAAAGGGTCAGAGGACACAGGAGCCAAGGCCGAGCTGGATGAGGTGCTGAACTGAGTTTTACGGCTGGCAGTATTTTCAGTCCCTGGTGGGGTGAGAACGGAGTCTGGAATGGAGACATGTAAACTACTGCTGGCTTGGGGGGAAGGGAAGTGCTCGGAGCTGGGGGGCTTGGTCATACTGTAGGGTGATTCATTCCTTGAGATTTCCCTGTTGGGTGGGTAATTCCAAATACTGCTATCGTTATCAAAATTGATAGGTTCTGAGATTTCTGTTTTAATTTTGAGCACTGAGGCACTGTTTGGCGACGAGAGCAGCTGGGGCTGGTCCACCAAAGCTGAATCAAGTCCATTTGGACTTGAGGTGCTTGACAGCCTTCTCCGGGTCATGCTGCCTCCCTTTTGCTTTTTTCTCCTCTTCTTCCTCTTTTGATGTTTGCTGGAAGACTGGGCATTGACTTCCCCTGCACTGTCTGAGTCCTTGGCACTGTCCGAGGTCAGTGATTCACAGTTCTGCAACCGCAAGTCTGACTCACTCTCAACATAGCGCTCCACCTTGATCTGCATAGAGCCAAGAGTGCCAAAACTGTCCTCAGGGGCCTTTTGATTCTCGAAGTCAGAGTTTTCAAAGCTGTCATCACTGTCCCTGCTGTCCTGGTTGCTGGAGCTGTTCCCATCATCATTACAGTTCATTTCGTTATCCGACTGATTTCCTGACTTTTTCCTGTCGGATTCAGGGTCTTCACTGTTTTCTGACTGGTTTCCTTTCTCATCTGACTTTGAGTTCTCATTGTCCTCTGGAGCAAAAGGAAAGTGAAACAAACCATTAGCAACAGGAACATAATATTATAACCCAAGTCCACATTTCTACCTACCAACGAGATTTGATTGCTATAAACTTTTTTGGCAAAAGGCATTCTCTTCTGTAGAGCCACAATTTTTTGCAACATTGTGTTGGGAGAGTTTTGATCACCATGAATCTCTTTTTCTCAGCACTGTTAATGCACTAAAAGCCTATGCTATATGGCCTGCACCTTGATTGAGGGAGACCTTTTCATATGCTTGCTGGACAGGAATCATTTTGACAACTGTGAGCACAATGGCATTGTGGCTGTGTCATCCAAAGAGTCGGTAAACAAACAATCCCATTGTGACCATCACGTTCTGGTGATTGTTCTTTCACATCCGTGTTCTCCTGCAGTGGGCAGGCATCCAGGTGTAGCACTATTTACTAATGAAGATTCTCATTGTCTCATCTTATTTTCCTCTCACCATTGCCACTTTCAAAGGGGCATAGTGTCTCTGACTTCAGTGGAATTACTGCTGATTTCCTCCCGTGTGAGAGGAGAAGCAGGTCATGCATGTATAAATCTGAATGAATAAACCAGTTATAACAATTTTGTTACGTTTCTGGACTGTCTTCTCAAATTCCCCTGAAGGGCAATAAATAACAACAAAAAAAAAAAAGTTCAGACAGTGAATCAAACTCTCGATTGATCAAAATCATGTCAGGGCCACTGAAAATAGCCCAGCTACAGCACTGAGAAGCTGTCACTCTTCTTGCCTAAATTGATTTCGTTTTGTTTTAGATTTTTACCTAATTCTAATATGGAGGAGATAAACACTAGCCCACTGGTCTCAGCCAGCCAAAGCAGCTTTGAGAATGAATACTCTCCATTATCATACTATGTTTGAAAGGGTCATGAAAGGTTTCAGGAGACCCCGTCTTTTACAGACCAGCCAGAAATCTTTTGTTGCAAAATAAAAGATGTTTTTTCACTCATCAGAGCCAAGTACTACCCTTTTCAATATACTTGCTTTAAGGGGAGAGGGAAAGGGCCAGTTTTCCTCTAAAGATTGGTTACTCCTGGAGCCGTGTCAATACCAAATAGTTTCCCAGAAGTGCTGGAGAAGGTGGGCTCGACAGGAAAGCTGCCTGAGGATTCAGGGCAATGCACTTCACAAGTCACTTAGCGGGACTTTTGCTTGAGTCACTGGGAGCAGAGAGACCCTCCCTTTTGAAAAATAAAAACCACAGAAGCAAAGTAACAGCCACAAACCCCTAAATCTCATCCAGCTTTTTGTTCCACCTTCATTTCTCCTACAATTTTTTTTCTTGTTTTGAAGATGCTTTCTTTTAAGGACATGGTTTTCCACCTGGTTAAGAGTGGACTTAGGGTGAGGTATTCTAAAGCTGCACAAAATTTGCCTGGGATTTTATCAGATCTTAAACTGAATTTGTTGGTTTCATCCAAGGTGCTGTTCCACTTTCAGGTCCTTTGGCATTTCTATTTAATTCTTCTGTAAGAAGTCTGCTGTCTTCCAAGACTCCCAGACATCTCCTTCTGAGATGTACATATCTGTGCGCCTTTGAAGAATGCTCTCTTGCTCTGCATCAGCCTTAGGAGTCATGAATGCACATGCACTTCTCAGCTGGAAAAACTTACAGTGCACATGGGAAATGCAAACTGTTCTCCACATGTGTGTTATTTGACTATAAAGACAGCATTGGGTGAAGACATTCCCAACCATGGTGGGCAACAAGCCTGTACGTGTGCCTCATGTTGACTTAAACCATCAAACCAAGCTGTCAAAGGCGAACAAATAAAGTCAAAAGATTGAAGAGAACAGCCTATCATATAATATAACATTAAGATCTGATCCTCTTCTTGCTTTTGCTTGATTTATGTCACTGTGATCCACTTTCTCCATTTTTTGGGGGCTGTTTTCATAGACATGAGAGAAAAATCATATATATCTATATCGCATACTACAGCAGAGTAACATCCACAGTTCTTGGGCCACAGGAAACCATGCTCCTTTCAAAGCCAGATGATCTGTACCTGTGCCTAGGTAACAACTTTTAAAACTAATGGGGAATGCGTGAACCATCTGTGCATTGGACCATCTGTAGGACTAATTTACACATTGAGTTTGACAAGTACATTTAGCTTTTACAAACCAAATGAAGTCCCAGACTTAAAGAGCTTAGAAACGAGTGCTTGAACCTTTACTTTCTAATAAAATACAATTCTCTTAACCCAAGAAAACCCTCAAATTTTGCAATCTTCACTGCCCCCTAGTGAGACTCTTCAAAAATGTATTTATACAGGAAAAAGGGTCATAAAGATTGACAGTACAGACTTATCTTCAGAATGTATGCCTACTCTGGAAAGCTAAGAACTAGAATTATATTCAACAGTTACAATCCCAGGTCCTCTGCACAAGGTGTAATACTTCTTCATGAAGCTTATCTGGAAAATCAAATATTTAGTTCAGTGCAGTGTAGGCAGGGATGCATGCACAGAGTGAAGAGAAATACTGAGGAAGTGGGGGTACTGTGGAAACACTGAGGTCATGAAAAGGTTTTGCTAGTGTTTTTCAATTTAATTTTACAGAATGTTTTTGTTTTGTTATAATGGAACAATCCTTGAGAAGTAAAAGCAACTGGAAAGCCAACTATGTGGCTCTCTGTGAGTGTAAAGGCACACCATGTGTGTTACCTGAGTTGTCCTTTGAGTCTGATTCAGAGTCAGAGGTCTCCGAGGATTCCGAGGTTTTCTCTGGCAGATGAGGAAGTTGTGCAATATCCATTGGAGTGTCCTTGTACTCTGGGTTACTGAAGAGGAGACAGCAAATATAAACACAATTGGATGATTGGCAGTTTCGTGGGTTTTCCCTCTTTTCATATCGAAGTTCAAGAACAAAGAACATAAATAGGAAGAATAGCCGAGGAAACACAGAAACATACATTTTTGGCTCCTCAGAGCTTCACAGCAGGGACTTTATGAAGGTTGATTTTAATACTGCAGTCAAATACTTAAATTGACCAGGTATTAAAACTTGTTTGATTCTAGTGAAGTTTTAGAGCTATCAAAGCATTCTTACTGAAGTGGGACACCATGCCTTGTGTGATATCTAACAGTAAAGCTACACTGTGTAATCATCCAACAGCAAAATATCTTGATTTCGATCCCATTACTGTGCCTGGAAGGACAGAGAGGGTGTTTTAACTTTTCCAATCTGTTTCTCTCCCACTGGCAATGTCTATTAGAGTTATCTCTGTAACAATGTTCTCTATCAACCTTGCCAGAGCCCTTTCAATACCTGTTTTTCTCAACATCCCTGTTCTCCACACTTTAATCAAGCAGACCATACATAAAGTTAGTAAGAAGGTGCTCAGTTAGGGCTAGAGAAAATGACCACTGCTCAAAAGAATTTGTTAAAAAAACAGATAAAAAAGGTTATATATTTTTAAAATACTGCACACATGCATCCACATCACCAAGAAACCAAAAGCAACCACTCTAACTATATGACAGATGCACATGTGCATGTTAAGATGCATATGTTAGGGATAAAGAACTGTCAACACACCCATTATAATCATATCTTCATCTGCTCATGTGGTGCTCACCTGTGACTTGTTAGCAAGGAACATGACTGCAATGCAAAAAAGCTACACTACCAGAGAAACTGACCCCCCCCCCCGCCCCGACCCTATGCTGCTTCTTGGTTTGTACCTTTTAAAATGTGTTTCTTTCCCAAATCCATGCAAAGGCAGGGGAACAGACACAGCTAGACATAAGTGGCATAGGAATGTTGAAAATAAGCAAAGTCTTTAATAATTTTTGAATAGGTGAGCATTTCTATGCAGTTCAAATTCCAGCCCAGTGGTAGAGCAGAAAATCTGCAGTCCTGCGTAGAACAATATGAGGCAGCACTGGGGGCGACTGACACACTAGCACAATGACAGTGTGCCCATATTCAGCTTATTACAGTGTACTGTGAAAATTCAGAGTTCACACAGTTCACATTGAAATGCCATTCTTACGATTATCATCTTTATGGTTTTGTCCTGACAAAGTGACTTTATTCTGTTGCATCCCAGGGCAGTCCCCAAATTTGCCCTCTCCAAGCAAAAGATGTTTGAGGGCTTTCACACTGTGAATAACAAGTTGCTAGAACAAGAACAGCATTAATCCTCCCTGTCACTATAATTAGTCTATCCTTTTACAGACAACTGAATCATACTTTCTAATGCATGGAAATGTATACAGACCAGTACTCCTGCTAAGAGTAGACCTAATTATGCCTTGATCTGTCATTAAAATATTATTTGGACATTTGGATCTTTCGTGGATTCCAGTACTAGGAGAAATCTAAATTAAAAATACAAATTCAGTGGAGAAGTTAATCTTTCTCTAATAGACTGGTGAAGGGAATGCAGCAGAAAAACCAAGTTCTGGGAGGAGAGTTGGGGAAGACCACACTGCTTTTCTTTTTTTGTTAGGTATATTCTGTTGGTAGAGAAAATAATCTTGTGGGACATTTGTGGACTAGGCTCATCTGTTGTGTGGAAAGCAGCAAAGGGGACAGAAGCAACTGTTCATAATTCTTATGGACCACTTTTCCAGATGGAATATGGGCACATTTCTGGGCATTTTTGAAGCCCTGTTAGGACTAGGGCAGTGAAGCTGTACTTCCAGTTCAGAACTGGCAGGCTTAAGCTGACCTCTTTAAATGCTCCATTCTGCCTCACTCTTGTAAAAAGAGACAAAAGATTAGCAGGATAAGAATGTATTTGGAAATGCCCGTGCTCAATCATAGGAGGACAGAAACATGCAAGCCCCAGTTAACACTCCACTGCAGTGGAAGGTTTCCCACAGTATGCCTCAGTGCTCTCTTTCTAGGGGTTTCTTCCTCCTCTTCCCCAAAAGTGGAATCAAGAGTATTTCAATATGCAAGTTTAGGCAGGCACAGTCTCTTCAAGGCTTGCTGGACTTGGCATAATAAGTCACAATCTAACCCCTAGACATCCCTTTGAACTTTCATGGCATCAAAGGGAATGTAACAAACCATGACAAGCAACTTAAAAGGCGAACAGGCCAGAAAATGACAATTACATTTCATGACAATCTCAAGGTTTCAAATTTTATTTGTTTGTTTGTTCTGCTCTGGAATGAAACAGAAAATCCCCCAATCTTATTGAACGGTTTCACAAAACAGAATGCATTGAAAGGTATTTTCTGATGAGAAAGGTCAGGTTTATAATTCACTGTCTCTCAGTGACTATTGGTCTTCCCTTGAGCTCAGAAACCAGTCCTTTAAAAACACTTGGAAAAAGGAATTTCTCAGAGAAGAGACTTTAATTCAGAATTTTACTACTATTTCTGTTTAAAATAGTTCTAATAGTTTAAAATAGTTTTAATTACTACTTTTATTTTTAAATCCTATTTTGCATTTTTCAGTGTGAATACTGTCTGATGGTTACAGGAGCAACAAGTTCAAGGCTTTTCTCCTGAGAAAATTCCTCTCTCTTGAGTGAACTGGCAAACACCTTTCAGAGAGACCATTTTGCGGCATTCCAGAAGTTTGCTTCTATGCATTTTCAATAACCAAATATACCAGTGCCTAACACTTCACACCAGATTTTGTAACACAACTACTGACAGTTGGTGTGGATCATTTTTATCTTTGAGCTCAGGTTGAGTAGATTTCAGGGCAGTGGAGGCATGCAATAAAATGGTGGAGGGTTTATTTGAAGACTAAGGCAGCATAATAATTCAAAAATACTCCAGTGTACTGAGACATGACAGATGTCTCAATAAATATAACCAAACAGCACTGTTTTTGAGGTGGACCAAATGAAAGTTCTTCTCCTTAACTTTCTCCAGCAGACAATTGTTTGTTCCCTAAAACTCTCACCAACAGAGACAGCAGTTCAAGTAAAAGAAGTGACTGAAAGACCTA
The DNA here is from genome assembly GCF_000687285.1 of Phaethon lepturus. Classification (NCBI taxonomy): domain Eukaryota; kingdom Metazoa; phylum Chordata; class Aves; order Phaethontiformes; family Phaethontidae; genus Phaethon; species Phaethon lepturus. The sequence goes on from NW_010517188.1 coordinate 16,614, forward strand.
CCTAAGAAGGTAATTGACCCAAATGATATTCTTCTCACTTGCGTTCTTGGCATTGACAGCTATGGTTGCACTAGACTGTATCCAGATATAACCTCCGTTCTTCTGCATCCAGCGGTAATACTTTGTTACACATTGACCCTTATTCAGCACTGGGAAAAAATACAAACAAGACAGAAGCAAGATACAGTGCATGTTAGAACTGTGGTAAAATGATCTTCATTGTACAACATGCCGCAAGTATGAGCAGAAGATATGTGGCTCCCTTTAGGTTTAATGCAGCATGCCAGCAAAATGACAAACAGGACCTGAAGTTCAGTATAACTAGCTGTATGTTTTACAAGTTTTTAAAGTACAATTTTAATCTGTTTTTGGAAACTCTAGTGGAAGAAGAAAAGTAAAAAGAACCACAAATCTCTTTGGTTCATAGAATACTTATTGCTGTGTGGACATTTTCAATGACTCAGTGTCAAACTGTACAAAAAGAAAAGGGAAAAAAAAGAGGCAAATTTATATGTGATTTATTCATAGCTCCTAGGTAGACCTCCTTGAGATTCTGGATATTTGAAAGGCTTGGGAAGATACTCTACCCCTGCTGCTTTGATCATTTCTCCTTATTGCAGGCGATATCAACCACTGAACTTATACATCTGTTTCTTTGATCTTGTCAAACAGAATTTACAGTTCTTAGATGAACCAAATCTCCACTGGTCAGTGGGGGGAAACCTTGGGAGAATTTACTTTCTACCAGAGCAAAGTAAATCCACCAATAGACTGAGAAAGAGGCCTAAGGGAGGCACAGAATGGTTTGGTTAGAGCCAAAGAGTGACAGCTCTCTTCGATGTTTGAAATGTGCTAGGAAACAGAGAAACAAGTCAAGCAATCAGTCATGTGAAACAGCGTTATTAAATGCTCACCACAAAAAGGCTTAAAAATACAGATGTTTAAAGTAATACTTCAGCCAAAATATTTCCAATTTGAAACGGATTTGGTTTGTATCTGATGCTTCAGTGTCAGGAGAAGGGGATTGAATTCAAATCTTTCAGTGGAAGGGAGCAGCATGGTTTTGAAGAAAACCTGAACTACACAAAACCTGGGTACTATTGTTACTGGAGCGCTTACTCTCCTCTGCATTTCTCACTAATCCCATAAAGCTTTGTGCACTAGAGGGCAGTGTGCATTCATACACACCTTCTGCTTTTGTCATGTCCTTGTCTCCGTCTGCTAAAATGAAAAACCTCTAACTGCTGTAATAAATTTGGCTAAATTAGCTGCTAAATGGTTATCTCAAGTAATATGTATTTGCATTAATCATCTTGCTCTAAACCAGAACAAGCCAGAGTCCTAAAGATGTAGTAAATTCATATTGTCCATTTAATTACGGCTAATAAGTGCTTCATATACAATAGTTTCATGAAGTACATTTTGATTTTTTTTGTAGAGGAAAAGAAAAAAGTCACTTTGGAAAAGAATAAGTATTTAAGGCAGTTAAACTTCCTACCATAAATGTGACAAATGACACTTTGGAGCTTTCAAGTTAACCAAATGTCTATACCCCTAATTATACATATGAATGTATCTATATCTAAATCCGTGTACAACAGATATCCACAGAAAAAGATATTTACAAAGGCAGCCATACAAACACAGACGCTTTCTTACCTTGGAGGGATCACCCAATCCCCTCTCCATTTTTTCAACTACAGAATTAAAAAATGCATACAAAAAAGTGCAATGTAAAGTGAATGCAAAGTGCAAGTTAGGTTCAGCTGTAATATGAACTAATATTTGCGATCTGGGTCCTGTTGTTTTTCAGCAACCTCTGGGTAACTAGGTTTGTTTCTACCAGAAATCCAGAAGTTTCCCTAAATTTTTACTTTTGTATTCTAAGCTCTAAATATTCTGCTATGATAATTCATTGGCTTCAAAACATTATTACTCAGCAGAATAAAGATAAAATATGAACAACTCACTACCCAGCATTTCTGTCAAAACAATGTTGTATGCCACTTTAGAAAACAATCTCACATAAATTAGTCCAACTTCATCAGCTATGAAGAATAAGGGAAGAAAAGTACTGCTCTAAGTTTTTGATTATGGTAGACTTTTCCATTTCAGTAAAATGGGACACTCAAAATACTCTGCTTACAGATGACAGTAAAACTGATATGCCTGGAAGTCTGGAGTGATATGGGCTCCTTTCTGGAAAACTGAACACTCACTCACAGGTTCGTGCAGAAACTGCTAAGATCTATCTGCACTTGTATCTACTAATTATACTGTCATCTTCTTCATAACAGGTTGATCTGAGGAGTTCACCATGCTATACAAATACCAAGGGACGAATCCTCACAACTGCCCACATGCACATTTGAAAGTCAAGGTACCAGATGAGTCACTAGCCAGTGAGCACATTGCAATTCTGCATAGTGATAGCTATGAGGACCCAGATCCTCCAGCTCTTTCAGACCATTTCATCCTGGACAAGTCCTTCCTCCTTCAGTACCTTTTATACTGGTTGTTGCACCACTGGAAAAGTCTATGTCATGAGCTGAACAGAGAATTCATTTCAGAACTATAGAAAAAAGGGGGAGAATAAAAACCTTGTAAGTTATTTCTGAAGGAAAAGGTGCTTGCTTTTTCAAGAAAGAGAATTCAGTGCATCAGAGTTGCATACAAACCATCTAGAGTCAGGGAGTTCAGACTCTCAAATTACTATACATCCAAAGAATATTTGAAATACTGCCTTGAAAATGAGCTTTCCATGAAGTTCATCTACCTGCAAATTCCTACTCTCTGTTTGGCCAGCTCAGATATATTACCACATACACAGGATCTTCCTTCTTGTATCTGTCTGAAGCACATTTCATATGAGAGATTTGTGGACCACGCTCTGAAGGAAGTCCCACGATTCAATATAAAAATTCTCTCTGTAAAGAGATTCTCTGGCAGACTAGCTGTGCCGTGATGCTAAATCTGGTTCTTACACCCTTTCAGAGTGCACTAGGCACCCCCAAGCCAGTTCTGAAAGCTCATACTATAGCTTGGGAAGAAATTTCTCAACGTGATGAAAGAGAAAGAATGAAAAAAAATTGAAATGTTTTCTAATTTATGGTATTTTTTAACTGTTTGCATCATCAAGCTGAAACTTAGACATTAGATGAGAATTTTGAGAAAACAAGCAACTAGAAGGACACATCAGGAAGGGAAATCTGTTTCGTTTACTGATAACCTAGTTTTACTGAGGAAAGCCCAGTTTCAGTTTGAGGATCTTCAGTTTGCAGGTACAGGGAGTCCATTAATAAAGTTACTGATTTGAAGAAGAAATGAATGTAAAAAATTAGTCCACCCTAAGCTCTGCTTGTGAAGTTATGTTTTGTTACTAGCAACAGACCACACATTTCAGCTTAGCATAAACTTCCGAAAAAGTAATGCCATGTTGGACCACATTCTGAGCTTATTCAGACTGTACTTAAGGCAAATCTCTTACTGAGAATCAAGTTTCAGCTCTATATTTTTGTACACTGAGAAACGCAAAGAGTTTTAAATTTCTATTTTTATTACACATGGAGTACCCAGTCTGGCAGATGATGCAGTATGGGGGAAGGTGAGACTTGTGACCACATGTCACATGTGGGATGGCTCATGTCCCTGAAGTTACACACGATTATGCAGGACTGGGTGTATCAGTCCATTTGTAAGAAAAGCAGGGGACGTGGCTTCTCTTGCAGGCTTAGTTTCTTCCGCTAACCAATGTATAACTCTCAAAAATATTAATGGAAGTTACATGTTTAAAAGGAAGAGGAAAAAAAAAGGCCTTGTTACTAAGCCATATTGTGTGGAAATACAGAGAAATCTGTCTAAGAGTGGATTTCAGCTTAACAGCCAGCAGGAACCATCTTTACAATGAGTCTAACTGTGAGCAAGATAACGAAACAGGTCTTAAATACTAGGAACAGGATGACAAATATAATATATATACACACACATATCTATAAACTTTTTAATCAAAGAGAATAACTGAGGGTTAATGTTTTAAAACTGGTGACCTTTATGTTAGCTGCACAAATATATTCCCTAAAATGGTGGATGCTAAACTTGACTAAAATTTGCCGAAACATTACCTAGTTACTCAATTTGAATTCAGTGGTTAGCATGCAAGAAATGCACAGCATGGCATGCTAAGAACTAAAAAAAAATCTCGCTTATTTCTCAAAGTATGAATATATTGCTATGTACACAGTTCCCAACAGAGGGATTTCAGTTTTCCTTGGTAGCTTTGCGCACAGCAATATTCTTGTAGCAGTGGAGTGAAGGAGGGGGGAGAAGAAGAAACAGTCAGTGTTCTTTGCAGGAACCTATTCCTGTTAGAAAATCAAAATAAATCAGTACAAGTTTGTCTTCAGAAATATGGTTACAAAAAGAAAAAGAACATAGTTTCTTCCTGTAAGGCTGTTCTGAGAAGTCAAAGCCAAAGCTTCTAAATAGTGAGTTGTGTTTTAAAAGAAGGAAGTAGCTTAATTCAGTTTGAAGAGGAGATGAAGAAATTGTGTATCAAAAGCAGCCTTTTAGCAAAGTCTCCTACAAAAGGACATTTTACTCATGTGCATATGCATTTAAAAGCTACACTATATTGCGTATTCAGGTAAGTATTGAGTAAATAGGAAATGATGAGATCATCTTACATATTCACACAGCTTCACAAAGAGACTCTTTATAATTGGTGAAAATATTGAGGTTACATCTGCTGTGCTATTCACCCTTCTCCTTGAAATACCTTTATCAATGACTGGATGGTATTGATACTGAATTCTTCTTGTGATAAACTTACAAGAATAATTTTAATTTACTGCATGAGGTTGAAAATGCCATACTTAATACCATAGTCGGATACTTAGCTGAAGCCACAAGTACTCTTTCTACATTCACAAAACTGGCAGACGAAACATGAAAAGGAATACTGACTCTTTAATCTCCACTTCTCCACCTAAGGCCCAAGGCAAGCTGACAGGGTAACTTCGTTCTGGAAACAGAGGGGTTTTTATTTTTTTAATTCTGGATTACTTTTTCTTCTGCTTTTGAAAACTGTGGGCTATGGGGGAATGAACCTGGCATAGACTTAAAACAAGAACAAGTTTCTTTATCTGAAAAGTTACAGTCCTTGATGCTTACAGGAAGGTCATTTTCAAAACCCACAGGAAAAATAGCATCACAGCCAGAAAGAGTGCATTAAGTGCCTTATTTGCTTGTAACAGAGACAGTTTTTCATTTATAACAGCTCCGAGGATCAAGTGAGCCTTTGATGTTGTAAGGACTTTTCTATAGATTTTGCAATTAGTGAGTTAGATGTTTTAAATAGTAGGTATCCACAAACTGGATTTTAGCAATGAACAAAAAGCACTAAGCAATATTTAGCAATGTCAAATGATGTTCGTTACTTAAACAGAATTACGAGCTAGATGGTAGGAGACATGTAGACATTCTGTGAGCAAATGTGTGCCATCTGTATAATTCTCGGCAAACACTTCAATTTTGGATTTACTACATGGAGTGGGGTGACGAGGAGGGGATGTAAGCCAGGACAGCGTGCAAATGTGTTCTCTACCCACCAGGCCAAAAGTGCGGCCTCCACAGCAGATTTCTTGGGGAAGAATGCCACCTTCCCATCACAAAAGTCTCCATGGGTCACGTTATTCTACCTCTCCTCATTGCAGACAGCTGCTTACCAGCCCTCTGTGACTTACAGTATCTCAACAGAGTTCTCTTAAGAAAAATAGGAAGATGATAACTGTTTAGAAAAATATCTGTTCTGTGAGGCTTTGGAAAGCTGCATTTTACTCACACCATATAGGAGGAGAAAGCCCTGAGTGCTGGACAGAGAACATCTTTTTTAGGTTTGGGTAGAATACACTGTATTGTGTCAATAATACTGACTGAGACCTTGGCTTCTATCATGATATGAATATTAGCAATAATTGTGGGCCTCTAAACATAAAGTCATCTTTTCCAAAGTCAAATAGGAAGTAGTAGTTCATATTCATGAAAGAAAATTGGTACGTCACTGGCACCTAAACTCCCAACCCAACCTGTTCATTCACCTGGGATATTTCTTTTACGCATATACAGTCACCCTGAAAATGCCAAGTGTGGCAATTGATTTGTTGCTTACTTCTGCAACATGGAACTTTGTTTAATCTTGCAGCGTGGGGATGTTGCACATTTAAATACCTGACAAAGTAGGCAAAAGTAAGGATCAACAACCTTACAGGAAAAAAAAAAAAAACAAACCTTAATCAACCTTTTAGAAAAACTGGAAAGTTTTAGAATCTTTAAAAACTAAGCAATATTTTTTCTGCCTCACTTTACAGAAAAGCAAATGTTAAAAGTAGTCTTGAGTCAAACTGTTACAGAAATGTGGGTTCACATTAGGATCAAAGTTTATAACTCAAGGTCATCACTTACAAAATAAAGTGAGAAAAGTCCTGCATGTTACATGCCCAGCCAGGGAAGAAAGGTAACTCTCAATAGTGAAAACAGTTTGGAAAAACATTCATGGATTTTGTAGCCTGTCCTAATCCCAGGACAGTGGTACTCCAGCCCTCTGAAAATTCCTAGCTGCTGCTAGAGATTCTGCCTTTATTTGATTCCAAATTATCTCAGATAAGGACAAGGAAGATGTTTTGTTTAAAATCAACCATATGTCATCAGTTTACATGACTTCAGTTCACACCCAGCAAAAGCAGGGGAAAAAAAAGCATTTCCCAGCACTAAGCACAAATCATCATCTCCTATTTGAATGAGAGACACTATTCTTCTCCTCTCCCTTTCGTGGTGGTTATAACATACCATTTGCCCATGGTCCATCATTTAAAATTACAATTTTATAATCATGCTTAATAGTAACTATTAACAAGAACATGTAATGCCTGGTAGGATGTTTATTTTAAAACATTATGTGGATATTGATCAAATGTAATGACTCAGTTATAATATATACTTCAATGTATCACTAGGTGCACTCTTCCATTGAAGCTTACAGCATGTGTATCATAAAAATTTTCTGTTGCTTCTATAGATAGAAATTATGTATAAACTAAGAAAGTTTACTTACTTAATAATAAACTGGATTGAAAAATGAACACTAGATTTGTCTACCTAGGATTCTCTAGGTTTTCCTCTCTCTTTCTTAACTTTATTTTTCCCTCATGATTTGTCTGTCTCCCCATGACTTTTAAAACTTCAATCCTGCCATAAAGTGATTTCCTTCTGCTAATATTGAAATGGTCTTTCAGAAACCCAAGTCTGCTTTGAACACCAACTTCAGACGGAACTTCCATTATCATTAATGAACTCTCTCTGTTCAAACTGGAGGGGAAAATGAAATCCCAGATCCAAATTTTGCCCTCAGCTACTAAAATGCAACATCAGAGGAGAACTTTGGCCCTGCTTGCTCAAGAAACTTAAATCTGTCCTCCATTTCTCCACTAATATTAATGTCCATCATATGACAACCTATGTAAGATTAATGACTTTAGAATATAACCCTTGCCATGCCAAATTTATGAGCGGATTATACACAGCTGTATCTCTTACAAATAGGAAAGGAGATACAAGTTTCATAGAAGCAAAATATAGAAGTAGATCAAAATATAGAAGCAGATTGGCAGCAGTAATAAATTTCTTTTTGAATTTCATAGGTTAAAGATGAACAGTTTCAAGGGATAGGATACTGCCCTTTAAACATCCTTTCATTTCCAGCATAAGAGTCCCTGTTTGGGTATTTGGACTGAGGGAAATGAGAGGTTTTCTCAGACTAATCTCTAGAGGAAAGGGATCCACAGCACAGTGGCATGGTGGCATGGCACGACTGAATGTTCAAATACCCTTCTAACCACCACAAAGATTCATCATCATCTCACATTTGGCAGTAAACTACATTAGACACTTTTAAAGCATGTTGTCCCTTTATACCAGATGACTTTTAAAAAGAAAGTGTCCTGGTTTTAGCTGGGATAGAGTCAATTTTCTTCCTAACGGCTGTATAGTGCTCTGTTTTTGATTTAGTATGAGAATAATGTTGATAACACACTGATGTTTTAGTCGTTGCTAAGTAGCTGTAGTGCTTATGCTAAGCCAAGAACTTTTCAGCTCCCCACGCTCTGCCAGCGGGGAGGGGCACAAGAAGCTGGGAGGGGGCACAGCCAGGACAGCTGACCCAGACTGGCCAAAGGGATATTCCATACCGTGTAACCGTCATGCTCAGTATAGAAACTGGAGTTGGCCAGGGGCGGGAATTGCTGCTTGGGGATGGGCTGTCAATCACTGAGTGGTGAGCAATTGTTGCATTGTGCATCACTTGTTTTTGTGTATTCCTTTATCAGTAATATTGTTATTACTATTTCCTCTTTCTTTGTTGTCCTATTAAACTGTTTTTATCTCAACTCACAAGTTTTTTTTTTCTGATTCCCCCATCCCACCTGGGGAGGGGGTACAACTGAGCGGCTGCGTGGTGCTTCGCTGCTGGCTGGGGCTAAACCATGACAGAAAGAAAAAGAAACAAAACAAAACTTTGCACCTTTCTCAAGAAAACTTAAAAGGATAGCTTAGCACTAACAACAACATCAAAAAATCCCTTGTAAAATAAAAAGAAAAGAACTTCTCAGTAAATAAGCATCTTATGATCTCAGAAGCAATACCTAGCAATCTGTGGACATCAGGTACAAAGGCTTCAGATGTTTGGCGGGGCATTCCCAAAAGCCAAAGTCCCGGACACTAGCCCGCTCACTCACTTTATAAGTTATCATGAAAACCAACACTGATCCAACACTGGCCACATCACACATGGATGGCAAAGCCACAAGTGATTTATGCAGGTTCTTTCAAGTAAGTGCTAATAAGACCTATTGCCACACCGTCACATATCTGATATATGCTACACATTTTACTGATACTATTTTCATACCCTGACAGCTTTGAAAACTGTCTCCCTTGGAGATGCAAGGTCAACTGTCCAGACCTTTGAAAAACAAAAAGAAGAAAAAAACCACCCAGTAGCACTAATGTATTTCTAAAACTCTGGAAAGATCTGCAACAGTTTTTTCATACAATGACATAGTGATATTTTAGGATGGAGTATTTCACAGCCTGGTAAACTACAAACAAAAATCCGTAATCTGTCCTTGGATTTTCAATGGAGAAACACTGTTTCTGACTTTGGCTACCAGGTGATGAACACTTTTGGTCTCAGTAATCATGGAGTAAACCTCAGCAATGAAGGTAAAAAGATATGTGGCTGAAGTACTTTTCCCCTTCATTTTTAAAATGGCTTACATATACATTATGTAGCAAAAGTCACCACAGAAACAGTTTAGTGGGCAGAGTGAAGGTGAAGCTGCTGGAGGTGCACAGTAAAACCTTTTATTCCCATGGTTTTGCAATTTGTCATGTGCTTCTGCAATTTATCACAAGAATAATATCAAAGTTTAAATTCATCTTTGAGGTTGGAAATCTTGAGCACAAAGAGACTTTAAAAAAAGAAAGAAGATGATTAAGGGAGTAACTGGGAAACCAGAGGTTCCCAGCAGAAGTCAGAGCTCAGCCTTCCTTCTATAGCCTCTTAATGCAGTAGCTGTACTTACACAGCTGGTACTATACGCATTTTTAATGCAAACACAGGAGAAAAGTTTAAGTGTAATTTTCAACTGACTATGAGCTACAGAAGACTTACAATAGAGAGCCTATAAACTGAAATGGGAACGTACTAATCAGTATTGCTTTAGATTTAATTTGAAGATGAAATAACATCAGGAATTAAGTTAAAGGGTTATTGATGCAAACTATCTGAGGCATCTTGCAAAATAACTGCATATTGCTAAGCTACAGAAGGCAAAATTCTGCAGTTAGGTTCAGC
>NW_010517188.1:26551-39168 GCF_000687285.1 Phaethon lepturus
TTAAAGGTTTAGCTTTGTAGTTTTCTAGGTTCTTTCCTATCCAAAAGATCTGATGCTTCTGGTAAACTCTCTTATACACTTTACATACAGAAAACATTTGTCCAATAGCACACAATTTGCATGTGAAAAACCTAGTCACAAAATATCATGAAGATTAGAAATTTATTGGGATTTAAAATGACATATGAATATTTATATGGACTATTAGAATACCAATGTTACAATAGTAACAACCAACCTCCAGAAACAGAAATGTAGGCAGTGGGTAAATTTTAATCTTTCAAGAAATGAACCAATCATGAGTTAATACTGTATTATGGAGAAAACAAAGGTGCAAGGTGTACATAATTGCATATTGCAGAGTGTTTTTCCCCGTTCTTCTAAAGTAATCGGCCAGACAAAGTAGTTAAGCTAGACAGACCAGCATCTCTCATAACCCCAAAAAACATTTGCAGGAGCAAACACAACGTCTGCAGGATTTCAGAGCATGGCTAAAAGACATGAAACCTACAGACTCTTGGTTAGATGCACATCTCTTAAGATTCATTAGGACTGAACAACAAAGCCTAGGCATGGGCTAAAACCAAAGTCCATGCTCCTTTTTTTCATTGTATGAATCAAAAAAATATTTTCTTTATATGCTTCCGTTTCTTCTAGTTTCTTATCTCCTGTTCCCTCATCTTGCTCTATCACCACTATTTCCAGTTAAAAGGACATAAGGGTGCCAGTCTTCAAGGCAGAAATCTTTGCTGGCCCATAGTATGGACAGAGAGGAAGATTGTGCAGGTGGTCAGACCAATGCTTGTGCAATACTTTGAAAACAAGACACACTAGACTGTCATCAGGATGCCAGGTGGGCTTGGTTTAAGAATTAGCTAAACACCAGACATTCTATCAGCCTAATTTAGAATCAATCTTGCTTTTTAGTGATGATAATAAACTTGTACAAACATGAGATTCATTTGTATATTTTAGCATTTTATTGCAGTCCCAGAATGCAAAACCTGACATTGGAATCAGTTTGATTTTTTTGGTGATTGAAGATATTAAGCACTACAAGAGCATTGAAATTTCGATCTGATTAGGATAAAAATTCCTCAGGATCAAAACACTTCTTTTTTTCCCCCTACAGTTTTACTAATTGTGTGCTACTTGACATTGCAGAGTTATTCCACAGCATGATAGCAAAATATGTGAAGTGTATTTTACTGTTAGAAATTATAAACTCATTCTATTTGTTTTTCATGTGTTTGAGGTTATTAAGAGAATAAAAAATTATAACTGATGTGCATAAGTTAAAAGGGTTAGTTCAACTACAGCTGGTAGGCTAAACCACTAAGCAATATTTTGTACAGCAAAAGATTTTTCTACTGAACATACATAAAAGAAATCATGAATATATAACTGATTTAAAAGCAGACTGAGGGGGTAATATCCCTTGAAAAATAGGGGAGCCATGAAAAAGGTGAATGTGGAATAGTTTATTTTCAGAAAGACCGGATTATTCTAACCACTGGAAACCAGATAAAGAAGATCAGAGGGAGAGCTACCAAACATACTCATCAGAGACCTTTGCTTTATGGGAAATGAACTGCCCTGGCTCACTGTTCCTGAAGAATTGTATTTCTTATAGCTGTAAATCAAATCCTGAAGAAACAGGATGATATTTTCTAAGCAATAGCTGAGGACAACAAGTACCTTTTTTGTCAGTGTCAGGTTTCTGAATTTAGATCTCAATTAGGATTCCAGAATGAAAAAGCACGTTATTATATACCAATATATACTTGTGACAGTGTTCTTACAAGCAATATATTAATTTTCAAATGGTGGAACATTGTTCTATATTTGTACAAGTATATTCATGGCTGCCTTCAGAGGTCTTGACTTTTATCCTTCCTTGCTGCTTTCTTAATGATCTTCACTGAACAGTAACATCAAGTACTTGATGTACAATGAAGATCATTAATTTTTTTCAATTTAGTGGAAGATGTATACTCCTGCAGTATATGACATGCATTCATTCTTATCAAGAAATGTACTTCTTAAATCAAAAAGGGATGTTATAGACCTCTGTATGATAACAATGTCAACCAAAGGGAAGCACATATGCACAGCATCGTACTCCAGAGAGCAGCGAGTGTCAATTGCCCTTGCTAAGCTCTACAGACAGTGCTAAGACCTGATACAACAGTAATTTTATTAATCTGCTTGATGTCTGATACTGATTTGACATAAAATGTATCCTGCTAGCTTTAAGATCAGCGATACTTTCTTGTCATCAGAACAAGGGCTGTTCTACCCATGCACAGACTCATGGCTTGGTGAAAGTGTATGAACAGCCCTGTGATTGACATGCAGTTCAGCCTTGCAATGTTTCTATGCAGAGGTGAGTTAAAAGAGATGATGTGATCACCTTCCCCATTCTTACAAGTGGTAAGGTAGAACTGGGGGCACGAGAGGTCTTTGTAGGGTGTTAGTTCTAGATGCGTAACTATGAAATGTATAATATTCGACTTCAACTTTTTCATACCGCATATCCTAACGAAGAGCTCTGTTACACAGAGCTAGGATTAGGGACTGTATCTGAGCCAGGGTACAGCTAGATCTGCAATTTTTGAGGGCTTGGATTCAAACACAAGTTGTTGCAGCTTAGCCAGTTGCTGTGTGTCAGCTGAGCCAACAGCTGGGCCATGATACTGGACAGTGTACAGGCTGTTAGACTAGAGAACATTTTAACTATGATCTCTGTGAGAGAGGCTTGATAAGTGATATCTGTCAGGATTCTACCAGCAATTTGTTCAACAAGTACAACAATTTGTTCAACAAATGAGAAGTTTCGCAAACTTCTGAAACCATGAAGCATTATAACATGGGAAACAGATTAATAAAGTAGAATTGTAACACCAAACAGTTGGTTGGGAGATTTGTGAAAAAGCATGATCATTGAAAGCTTGAATGAAACAAGACAGAAAAAATATCCCTAAAGGTTTTATTTCGGTTTGGAAAAAAATTGGTGCTTCAATAACTTGTGGGATCACCACCATGTGTTATTGTGTTGAAATAAATGCAGGCATATGTAGAGTTAGAGTATGAATGTTGTTTTAATCCACAAGGGCATCAAGCTATAACTAACATAAATCTCTAAGTAGAAATCTTCACCGCACTGAACGTAATGTAATTTTTGGTATTTATTTCACTTGGATCAGAATTTTAGTCCTTAAAAATTCACTTTTTTAAGGCATAATCCCCATGTCCACTGACGCCAATGAAAGCTTTTCCATTGACTGTAACTGACCTTTCATTAGGGCAGCAGTTCCCTTACAAAAGACTGTTGTCACTGCTATAGTTCTGCAGACCTTCTTCAACATTATACTTGTTATGGTCACATTCTTGAAATTACTTTTGTCTCCTTTTATCTGTGATAGCATTAACAAGGCCTGTTTTTCAAAGTTGCTAATGGGCTGCTATGATCTGAAGCCATCAACAGCCCTCTTGATTTTTTCTGTGTGATTTTGTGCAACATTTTCTTCTTTGCTTGTTTTCCTCTTTGATGTCTTTGAATAACCTGGATGAGAGGGCAGGTCTTACTTTCTCCATTTTTTTATGGTATGTTGTCAGTGAATAGGTAGAGTAGCAGGTTTATTTGTGTTTCTTTTTACACTCAGATCTACCATTGCAATTTGAGATTCTTCTTGTTTTAATCTTTAAAAATTATTTTCTCTCCTGTAAAAATCAATCAAGATTTTTAGCTGCATTCTGCAGTCTTCCATCAAACATGACCTTTTTAGCTTGCTGCTTTCTCAAATTCTGCTTCTACTTTTAACAGGGCTTTCTAACCATCACTTCAGTTTCCAGCTGCTCTTCAAAATATTGCATAATATTGCTTTTTTTCCCATTGTAATCTCAAGCAATTATTTCCTATGTTGTACTGGCAAATCCCCTGCATTGTTTATTTTGGGGAACTGTAGTTCTGGGTTTTACCTTCTACAGCCAGTCTCTGCAAGTTCCTGAATTTTAGCTCTAATTTAGTTTTAACTAAACCAGGATAATTTTCTTTTTCTAGTTTGGTTTGAACTTGATTTTCTAGGATGGACAAGTTGCTATGAAGTGTTTCGGAGTTTTGCAATTTCTTTCTCTTGGTTTTTCTACAATGTTTTTTGCCAAATGCTAGAAAAGTCAAGCATCTCTCCGGACAAAGATATGAACGACTTCAGCTTCTGCGGCATGTATAATGGGCAGGTATATTTCCCGAGCTATTCCCAAGTCTAATTTAAACTTGAAGATCTTTCATTCAGAGCATGAGTTTCAACAACCTGAAAAGACAATTGTAAGTCCTGTACCTGGGATGGACTGATTCCCTGCAATGGTACAGGCTGGGGACTGACTGGTGGGGTTGCTGCTTTGTGGAAAGGGACGGGTGTCCTGGTGGACAGTATGCTAAGCATGAGTCAGCAGTGTGCTCTACGGGCTGTACTAAAAAGTGTACAGCCAGTAGATCACAGAAAGTCATTATTCCCCTTCACTCATCACTCTTCAGATTGCATCTGGAATCTAATTCTGGGCTCCCAGCACAGCAAATATATTGACAAACTTCAGTGAGCTTAGCAGAGGTCTGTCAAGGTGGTGAGGAGCTGGAGTACTTGCCCTGTGAGGAAAGGCTGTGGGACCAGGCTTCTTCAGCCTGAAGAAGAGGTGGCTTCAGGGGTACCTAAGAGCATTCCTGTGAGGAGGTTACTGCAAAGATGGAGCCATGAGCTGCACAAGCAAAACAGGGAAATACCAACAGGAGAGAAGGAGAAAAAAAAAATCACTGTGAGGATAATTAAGTTCTTATTAAGGATGATTGGAACAGGCCACTCACAGAAGTTGTGGAAAGTCTGACTTTGAAAGTTTTCAAGATCAGCTAGACAAAATGCTAAACAATTTTCTTTGAGTCAGTGTTGATCCTGTTTTGAGCATGAGGTGGGAGTAGATGATGTCCCAGAGTCCCTTACAACCTGAATGACTGTATGAACATCTTGTTCCTATAAGTCAAGAGAACAACTATACATAAAATATATAAACAGCCTCATCTATTGAAAAAAAATTAGCCTAGCAAGAATAATTATGCTATAGCCACACAGCCAAGTTTGGATACCCACTGATAACAGGAGAAAGTCCCTGTGTTTATAAAGCTTGCAATCCAATCAGCTAAACTGGACATACAGTTACAGCAGGAACACAAGCAGGGTGAAGTGATTTTCTACAAGTCATTCCTGTCTCCAGGGTCTGCTGAGTCCTAGTCCAGTGCCTATACACTGGACCATGCTGCACTCACACTGTCTGCACAGGTCTCTCAGTTTTCTGAAGATGCATGTTTCATAAAGCATATTCTATTTCAGAGAGAAGTGGTCATTCAGAAGATTAAGGTCTTTTTCAAATGGGATGTTCATCTCTGCCAGGTGGTATGTTAAGTCTGAATCATAAATATCTTTTATTTCCTCGGTCAGATAGTGCAGTGGAAGCGCAACTTGTCATTTTTGACTTCCAGTTTCAAGAGCATCAAGTAAGTTTCTGAATTTGTTCCTTCATTTCTGAGCAACTGACATATTCTCCTGGATATTAAACGCTCAAAATGTAAATGATGCAAAATCACTTTGTTTATTGTTTTGGATAGTTGATTTTATTTTTTTCCACAGAAATGTATCTAAACTGACCTTCTTATGCCAAATGCACTTTACCTTCTAGAAACTTCAGGGACTATTTGAAAGGTTTACAGAGCCTGATACTGTTGTTAGCTGCCATATATTAACAAAGAAGCAGTCCCTGTTCTCTTGTTTTTCAGTTGCAGTTATCCTCCTATCTTCCCTTGCAGATCAAGCAAGGTACTTTCAGACTGAAGATTTACACTGCCTTCTGTTGCAGTCATATGGTTCTGTAAAAGTTAATTAAATGTGGTTGTATTTGGGTTGCTACCCTTTTATTAGGAAATGCTAGCAGGACATGGTGCAGGGGGAGCAGATTTATTCAAATCTGGGACTCTGAATTTAAGAGGCAGTTTGCAGATAGTCTTTTACATTAAGAAAAACACACAAGTCAATCATAAACGCAGTCAGTCACTGAAACTTCCAAAGAATTATCTGGCTTCACTGCAGGCACAGATAAATTAGAGATTATGGGCCTAAGTCTTTTTTCGCACCAGGGTAAATCGGGAGCACCATCACTGAAGTCAACAGATCTCAACAAGAAAAGAATTAGGCCCTATGGCTTTTAATAAGCAGAATACAAAGAGCTTAATTACAAGGAAGCAAGCTGAACCTCCCTTCCCCCATACGCAGACATATGCATGTGGTCTCTGGTAAGGTTTCTCTCTTGTAACATTTTTGTACTTCTTTTATCCTTATCCTGATCAGACACTACCTGTGTGCAAATAACAGGGACTTAGATGCTATAGGGATGGGGGCCATTTAGATGTTAATACATGGGGTGATTAAAACACTGGTAGAGCTGTAGCTCAGTTCTGTTTTGAAAAACTTGGTGAAAACGTAAATATGTTGCAGTTTTTTACCTCCATGTTATGACTCAGAAATAAAAAACAAAGAGAGGAGTTCATTTTCTGTGCTAGGGAGGGAGTTTCTCACCTAAGCAATACTTCTTTGAAGGAGCAAAATAATGCACAGCATGTGTAAATGAACAGTTGCTGGAAACTCTGGTAAAAAAAATAAATTTTTATTTCCACATATGTGAACAATCTTATATGTCTATAAAAAGACTTAAAAATATATCATACAAAAAGTTATACTTGAGTCACCCTCTATGAAACCCTATAACAAAAAAAGCAGGTGTAAGATGAAGACCCCAGTTGTGGAATATAAATAATAGTTCAGGAACAATCAAGTGTCACGTCAGATTATTTTGACAAAAATGGAAGTACTTACAGTCTAAGTGACTATGTCTGATGCCTTCCACATCTTCAGCATGAATGAAGTGGTAACATCTCTTTCCTACGATATCTACAGGGGTCAGATCCATGTAATCACTAATCCTAAAAAGGAAAAAAAATACAGCCTATAATTCAAGCAGGAAAAGAATACAAGAACTGTCAAATGACTCAGAAAGTGAAATCTGCTAAAAAGTTTTTTTCACCACTGTAGTAATTTGAATGGAATATCTGTACAAACAAGACACAGCCCTAAAGAAAAAAAAAAAAAAAAAGAAAACGTTTTTTAAAGAAACCTTGAAATCATTTTATCCATTTAAATAAGTGGAAAGTTAAATTCTAGTGCATATTCTCCCCAGAGCATAACACCAAGACAATATAATTCCAGGAGATTGTAAAGCATTAGCAACAATCCAAAATCCTCATTAAAAGACCAAGATGATTCAACGTTACATAATAAAGTAAAAACATGTTATGTTTATACCAAATGATTAGAGACACATTTCATTTCAACAGATTGGTCTTCTATTGGGTATATTCATGAAAAAGCTCTTCAACCACTTCTTGGCACCAAGTCCAAACTGATATTTCAAGGGATATAATTTAAATGCTGAGACATACAGATGCCTCAGGGTGTTATCTTCTTTAGTCTAATTCATTTGGGAGCTCAGCTTTCACTCTGGGCCCTTTCAACTGGGACTTTGTTGTTTATTGCACATAGAAACTTTAAAATCTATTCTGCAGACCTTTGTGTATGTGCGTCTGTGTGTGTCTGTGTGCTTGTGTCTGTGTGCGTGTGTAAACTGTCATGGAGTGTCAAGATGTCAATGTCCTTAAATGCAGTACAGAAAATAACAAAACAATTGGAAAATTCCTTGCTCACACAAGCATTTAAAACTGTGTCTGTTTCCTAGAAATAGAATAGTTTTGGGGGGTTTGAAAAATGCTGCAATGATTGGGGTTAAGCCCACTTTGCAATTTTAAGATATAATTGCCTTCCATTTAAGGGTGTTGTGAGAAACACCAAACATCTTGATATAACCAGACAGCTGAGTGTGATCCTGAGGGAGGCCAGTGGGGAGGCTAAACCAGAAAGAGAACTGAGGGGATCCCAGCAGGCAGAGGGGGCAAACCCAGCTGCTGAGGCACCGACTAGCAGAGCTGTGTTTGCCTGAGTGTCTGAGACTGGGAGAATGCACAGACCAGAAAGACTGAAAGAGGATGGAAGTATTAGACAGCACCACAGCAGCGCTGGTGGTTTGTCCCAATTGAAAAAAAAAAAAAAATAAACAAACCCACCCAAAAACACCCAAAGAAACATGAAAAACATCTCAGGTAAAGGAGGTGAACTCAAATTTGCTAGTAAAAATTGTCAAATCAAGTCTAGCACAAAATGCAACAGCCTTCTCCCACTGTCTGAAGGATGTGCACTTTCAAACAACTGCCTAGTAGTTATAGCACTTAACCAAGTGTGGGATACCCATCTAATGTTTATCACAAACCCCTGTTGAAAAGCACCTCTCCTACCTTCTCAGGGACGACACAATTCACTAGGATAAAGACAAGTCTGGAACAGCGGCAGTGGGACTCCCTATCCCTCCTCCTGAGTTCTTCCACTTTGGCTGCACAGTGAATTATGGGCTGGGAAACAAAGGACCTGGGATCTTTGCCCCTTGATAAGAAACCTCACTAGAAGGAAAGGAGGCTGAGATTTAAAGGTTCCTGTCCCCTGGACTGTATATTATCTTTTTATACCAAACTAAGTGTACAAACAGTCCATGGAGTCGGAACCAGAACTCAAGTCTCTCCCCCTCACATGTCTGTACTCTCCTCAGTGGCACACTTTGCTGTCTCTTCTCTGGCCCAAGAACTGTGTCTTTTCTCTTAGGGGGTGGCTCTGCTTCAAGATCAGGGAGAAGAAATCCCATCTGCCCAGCCTAGTAGGAAGGGGCAATCTCCAGGCAGGCCACTGCCCTATGATGTACCCAGGCTGCGAGTGTTACAGTTCACAGGGTTAACATGGAAGATGATCACTCTGCTTCCACCTCTGGTAAATTTGGCTCAGCTGTATTTTGCTTCTCTGCAGCAGCATGTTTGTGTAAAGTCTTCACAGATAACAATGAACACAGCAAGACAACTGTGGAAGCAGATTCACAATCCCTTAAGTTTAAGTTGTGACAGGGGAGGTTTAGACTGGATATTAGAAAAATTTCTTCACCAAAAGGGTGGTCAAGCATTGGACTAGGCTGCCCAGGGAAGTGGTTGAGTCACCATCTCTGGAGGTATTTAAAAGACCTGTAGATGTGGCACTTAGGGACATGCTTTAGTGGTGGACTTGGCAGTGTTAGGTTAACAGTTGGACTTGATGATCTTAAAGGTCTTTTCCAACCTAAGTGATCCTATGATTCTATAATCTTAAGAAAAAGCGCTTTCAAACAGCCATATGAAGGACATAGGATTTTTTGTTTTGTTTTGTTTTTTGATGAAAAAAGTGGAAGAAGAAACAGAAAGAATATCCTGATGTAAGTGATGATGACTGGCAAGCAATGACAGCAAAACCAGAAGCAAAAGAAATTACATCAAATAGGACACTCATGCTTATCATTAAAAGTACCAAAGATGGAAAATAAATAATTGTCATGGAGAAAAGAAACAAATATTGTAGTATAACTTAGAGCACTAGTTAGAAGACAGATCTTGTGGCTTCCAAGTCCTTTGACAAAATAAAGCAACAGGTTGATGGTTAGGAATTCGGTTCTGCTGAATACACAGACCTGATCATGTTAAACATGAGCACAGGCTTACATTTGAGCAGATCAGTGGCTCCACTGACTTTCAGAATTGTTAACATGATTGAAATTTAAAGGTAGGTATACGGTACAGTGCTTTGCTGAATTAGAACCAAATTGTGCACACACTTGTAGGCTTGAGGCTCTCTACACAAGACTGTTTCTGCATATCTGATGGAACTATGGGCAGCCACTGTCATGGCCAACAGGCCAAACCTCTTCCATTTGGAAAACACCATATTCCCTGGGTTGTTTCCTTTTGGGCATGTGTTAGCAGATATGGCTATAGCAGTCCACATTAAACTGGGCTATAGGCTCTCTCCAGATGCTCTCCAATCACTAACAGTTGACACTGAAAATACACAGACTGATGCAGTACTCTAGCAGCAGTCTCTTTATTTTGCTTTTAGTTATTTATCACAGTCTAAGATGATTTGTTCTCTGCAGGTGCTTTTCTCACTCGACTGACTAATAAAGAAATTCTAGACTATCTTAGACTAGATGGTGAAGTTTAGATGACACGAATCTCACACTTGGAAGATAGACACGGATTAACATACCACATTTTAGGCAACAAAATTTTACATCCCATTTAACACTCTCAGAACAAAATATTAATTGTTGGAAATAGCCAATACACTAGCTAATGGATCTTGTCTCAAAGGGAAGCTAACTGTTGAATAGTTTTTGCACTGAGCCTAGGATTCTGATGCAGATCTCTTCATTCAGAGGAAAGTAACAAGATGCACCCAAAGACCTGAGTAATGTCACTCCTGCTCCCTGCTGTTGCAAGCAGGCAACCACTTGGAAAACTAGGAGTGCTATTGATCTCACCCCTGCTGATCCAATGGTCCACTGTGAGCATTCATTTCAGTTAAGTAGCATGGCTTCTGCTCTATACTCCCCACAGCTGCCAGCAACTCCCCATTGCTCCATAAATAGTGCTTACAGCTTCCCCAGCATGGATCCATTTTTCTCTGTTTTCATCAATGTTGTGCTTACTTTACTGTGGCACCACAAAGAATTTCCCATCTGCCCGCAAGTGGCAGGAGTCAAGCCCATATATTCAGGATAGGATACTTATCTCCTTTTCTAAAGTCCCAGAAGAGACATCCCAACTTTCCCGACTCAGAGAATGGCCTTGGCAAATGCCCAGATAATTCATCTGACAGCTTCAATCAGCTGTTCAGTTAAACTCTTCCCTTCTTTTGTCCTTTCCATTCTTCGAGCTTTTAGAGTCATATTCTGCTTTGTACCTGCTATGAAATCCAAGTCCTGTCAATCTTACTCCATTTTCCATCAGTAGAAATCCTGCTGCCTCAGTGAGCTAATATTCACCTTCCAGTCCCGGCAGAAGTGTTTCTACTATTTGAAATTCCTTTTATAAACTGTTTTTAACACTGACAGAAGGGCTTAAAATGGAACTATTGCTATATAAATTCAAGTACCATCATATGCATTCTACCTTAGCATATGAGATAAAATCCATCACAAAGAAGGAAAAGTTACTTTATAATGTTGTCTTTACCTTAATGAATGAAAAACATAAGTAAGTTCAACACTTTCGTGCATAAGTCAGCTAGTTTACCACGTGTTATCAGCTCCTTCCGTGTAATTACCAATCAGTGCTCCATGTCTGATGCATTTTACGTTTTTTAGTGATGCCTTTCTCAGGCATTTGAAAGTTTTATTGCTACATGTATGTAAAGGGAAGGTTTGAGAAAAATGTTTAATTAAAAAAAAAAACATACACAATGTAGGGCTAATAAAGATGCCAAACTGATTGCAGAGAAAGTATAAATCTTTCTAACATGGCCTACAAATTCATATCATAATTGACCTGAGGGAATAGTTCATTTTTCGTATCCATTTGATTCCTGGCTTTTTTATTGAGGTTGCCAGTGAAGGTAACAGTAAGTGCAGGTGATTTGTTAAAAGGAAATCTGTTCATTAGGAACTGGACAGATACCAGCAAGTCATTTCACAGAGGCTATCGAAGAGCTCTGCAGCGGTAGCAGCTTTCCATTACTACCTAGGCAGGTCACAGTCAAATCAAAGACAAAGACAAAAGGTTTCTTCTAGATCCTACTGCTACCCTGAGCTCTTTCACCAGCTGCCAGATTATACAGAATCTAGAAGCTCGTTGGGCAGAGTCACAGGCAAAAACTCAGCCCAAACTTTAATACTGTTACCAGCTTTCTCCGTGACGTTGTGCGAGTCACTTTCTATGGAGCAGTTTTTCCAAGCTTAAAAATGAGAATAATATATTCTTTTTTAGATAATGATTTGGAAGTTTAGATCAAGTGTTCTCTTGCCAAGTAATATTATTATTAATATTATAGTGGCAGTTTAGCAACATGACAGCAAAGATAACCTCATAACTGAAACCCAAGATTATTTTAAATTGTTTAAGGCCCTGATTCAACAAAGCATTTGAGTTTATCCCTTTTTAGAAAAGTTTATATTGATGTGTGCTATCCTGATCGTTATGACTGAGCAATTATGGTTGCTTATATCAGAGAGTTTCCACTCTTAACTTACAATATGCCCCAGCTGCTGTCACATGAAAAGCTTGCATTAGTCATCTTGTTTGATCCATTTTTTGATCAAACAAGTCCCCTTGACAAAACCTCTTCTGGCTGCATTACCTTCTTTCTTCCTTTCCAACCTTTCCCTCGTACCTCAGACTTCCATCAACAGACCCAAAATTCTTTATTTCTTACATCTTCCTTCCCAGATATCTTCACTCTGCTCTCATTACCTGTTCCCTAGATTTTATTTTTATTTTTCGGGGCCCTGAGGGCACCAATAAGCCTTAATGGTCTTGACCAGCCCCCCGGGGCCTTCCCCCACCCTGCCCACAGCCCGGAACCCCATTTCTACCCCCCAGGGCCATCAGCCCCTGCCCC
>NW_010517189.1:0-426 GCF_000687285.1 Phaethon lepturus
CTGTTTTGCAAAGCGAGGCTAAATCTGTGGTGTTGTCATCCTTCTGCTTCTTTCTTGATCCAGGCGTCCCTGGAGTCGGTCTGGCTGCAGTTCCTTATCCCGGTGCCAGAGGAGGGGAGGGTTTCACAGAGGTGTCGGCGGGGCTGGGACACTGGTGTGATCTGGCTAGTGCAGGGCTATCCTTACTTCTCCGGCGTGGGGACTGTCCTTCTCCTCCTCGCAATGAGCTGGGGTTCTTTAGGCATGCTGTCTGACCCATGGCTGTGCAGCTGACAGTGTAAGCTAGAGGTACCTCTGTCTGTCTGTCTGTCTGTCTATCTCAAGGCACTTGATCCAATTTAATCCTCTCAAGAGGAAGTTGTGGTAGTGCATTGTTTTGTACATCAAAACATGGCGCATGGCCACACCAGGTTATGTTCGTGCCAA
>NW_010517190.1:0-757 GCF_000687285.1 Phaethon lepturus
TCTGAACAGCCTGTAGCCATCGATAGCCACAATCCAGTCATGGCATTCATCCTACCAAGTTTCAGGAATGGAAACCAGGTCATAGTGTTCTAGCAGCACAGTGGCTTCCAACTCCTCCTGTTTGTTGCCCATGCTGCGTGCATTGGTGTAGAGGCACTTCATATGGGCTGTTGGCCGTGTCACCCTGTTAGATGAACACCCTTTAGTTCCTTTGAGGTCTTTCACTGGTGCAACAGGCTGAGGGGACTTGCTAGCACCCCACCCCCCTAACCTTGGCCTGTCATCCCACAGCTTGTCATGAGTAAGCTTGATATTATACCCCTCCCCCCTTCAAGTCTAGTTCAAAGCCCTGTCAATGAGCCCTGCTAGCTTGCAAGCAAAGCCCCTCTTCCTCTTTCGAGAAAGGTTAATCCCATCTGATGCTAGCAAGCCAGGTGCCATGTAGGCCATCCCATTATCAAAACACCAAAAATTGTGGTGGTGATACCAGTCACAGAGCCATGTGTTAATAGATTGGGCCCATATGTTCCTCCCTATATCGCTGCTCAAAACTGGAAAGGGGAAGTAATAACCTGTGGTTTAGATTCCCTCACCAACCATCCCAAGGCCCTGAAAAATTGTGGTGGTGATACCAGTCACAGAGCCATGTGTTAATAGATTGGGCCCATATGTTCCTCCCTATATCGCTGCTCAAAACTGGAAAGGGGAAGTAATAACCTGTGGTTTAGATTCCCTCACCAACCATCCCAAGGCCCTG
>NW_010517191.1:0-13029 GCF_000687285.1 Phaethon lepturus
CTGTTAGTCATTCGTATGTAGTGGGTATTTGTGACAGAAAAGAAAAACTCTTGCT
Organism: Phaethon lepturus; assembly: GCF_000687285.1. Lineage (NCBI taxonomy): Eukaryota > Metazoa > Chordata > Aves > Phaethontiformes > Phaethontidae > Phaethon > Phaethon lepturus. Next base: position 56 of record NW_010517191.1, read on the forward strand.
TTGTAAAATACAGCGTGCCATTATACCATTTTGAATTTTGATATGTTCCAGCGTATCTTGATATGAAAATTAGGTAAGTTAGGAGTGGGGTCTTTGTAGTAAAATCTTGAAGAAGTCTCTCCTTCTTCAACAAGAAATGGAAAAGTGTAAATGAAGGAAGTGAAGTATGATAGCATATACCACTAGTCCTCATTTTGTACAGTTTAATTTCAATCACTAATATTTGAAGTTTCCTATTGACATACTATGTTTTTCTAATATCTAGTCTTGACAAGAATTACTAGAATAGAACAGAGAATTGCCATTAGAAAATCTGGGAAATTCTGAGACACACAGAACATTTTTTCTAAGCTGCAGTTGATTGCCCTTGGCACTTCACAGTGTTGGGCTAGAGAGTTATAAATTACGAGGACATTAGATAAGTATCCTCAGGAAAGTCTCTGTGGTAGTGATTATTATTACAGCTATTATCTAGTCAGCAAAGTTAATGCTTGCTTGTTTTTTTTTAAGATCAAGGGTGTATGTTAATAAAGTGTTCAGTATTCATTGCAGTCAGTCTTGTCTGTTTTCTAGTTGAGATTCTAAAACCCCTTCTGCTCTCTTTTTTTTTTTTTTTAACACAGGCAGACTTCATTAACTTCAGGTTTAATTTAAAAAACGAATGTGGAACTTATTGGCTCAGCACCTTAAAGAATTCCATGTTTAATAATTGTGAAGGCTTTCCATCAGATTTGTCTCTGTTCTGAATTAGTAATGTTGCTGACTTATTGTTTTAGAAGAGGAAGTCCTTGACCTACTGGGTTGAAAGAATTGTGACTGCTCTGAACCTTTGTGGGTCCTTTAGCTCTGCCATATCCCCTGTGAATAATTAGAGGTATTTGAAGGTATTGCTGGAGAAGCCAATTTGTGTCTTTCACTTTGCATATTGTTGAAGCCTCATGAATTAGTCATCAGCAGGGCAAAAAATTAACTTCTTCAGACACATATTTTGATGGGTCACAAGGGAGAATGTAAAGTGATCTGTAAAATATTCTACTGATCCTCTAAGTATTAAATTATTATACCTACAGGCTAATTTAATGGAAAAAATAGTTTCTTTTTCCCTTTCCTAACAGAAAAATGCACAAAAAAAAGAGAAAATAATGCTTATTTTTCTAGCATTTGAAGGCGTTAGAAATGCAGTCACTTAATTTGCTGAATGCTTATACAAACAGTTCTGAAGGCTGTGTTAAACCTCGAGTGGTCTTGTGTACATATTTACTTCTATATATCTAGGTTCTTGTGTTTTGTTGGGTTTTTTTTAACAAGTTTAAACAATATCTTTAATACTGGAATCTTTTTTGCAAAAATGTGAGGGGAGAAAAAAAGTGTGGTGATTTATAAATGTCTTTAAACAAAAAGTTGCCAATTGTCTTCTAAGATTCTAAATAGCTGGCTGTTGCGTGGTTCATTTACTGATGTGCTAAATATTTAATTTTTTATTCGTTCTAGCAAATGAGACCGAATTAGCATTCTTCTGTGAGGAAGATTACAGAAACTACAAAGCTAATCCTGTTTCGGCCTGGTGAAGATCCCAAGAGATTGTTTTGTTTTCCCATACCTGTTGTAAATTTTCCTTATTCTGCTTAATGAGATTTTTCTTAAAGATCAATAAATCCTAGAGAATTGCTTTGCAAACAGTGCAATTCCCTTCCTATAGAAATTAATTCCTGTTAATATGCTTAGACTGAGAGAAGGAAAACTGGGGGACATAAATGCCTTTTTTTCTTTCTCGCATTTCTTTTTCCTTTGCTTTCCTCTTACGATCCAGGCAGTGCAATCTCTGACCTGTGACAGACATTCTTGGTGTGATCCTACAGCAGACATTAGCTACATATAGAGATTACACAATGCCCAGTGAGATCCCATCACAGTACTAACTTCTAATGAAAATGGGAATGTTTTGTCACCAAATTACTGTGTATTTTAGAGAGCTTGAGAAGAGAATCTCTCTGTTTCAAGTCATAGCTTTACATGTCTCATTTTATGTTTGGTCTCTTTTGTTTAAATGGTGCAGACTGGCAAGTTTTTAATGCTTTTCACTGGTGAATGGTTTCCTTTATACTCTCTTCCAGCCTTCTTTAGCATGCTGAAAGGGACAAATGCCTGCTGGGAGGCTTTTGTGTTCAACGACCAGCTCGCCTGTCTCTAGCTTTACTTTATGAAGCCACCTTCATGTATGAGGTAGCAACCTGAGTTCTGCTGTGACATCAGTGTGCATAAGTAGGAACCTGGCGCTTTTCCAAATGGAGTCAAGCTCTTGGTTTCAGTTTTAAGAATAAAACCTGAATGATTGCATTTTTGCGAGGAGAGGCCCAGTCTGCAAGCCACATGTCTTCAAGACTGGAATTGATTCTTTCCTGCTTTCCAAGAGCCAAATACTCTGTTGCTATATGTTAGTTCTTGGTAATTCCAGGCTTTCCTTGTACATTAACTAAATCAAGAATAAGAAAAAATAATTGTGCGTCCAGTAAAGTACCTTTAGATAGACACTGCTTATGAAACCCCTTCACTGAAATAGAAGTGATGCTGGCTCTCTGACTTAGCAGGCTTTTTGGGCATGGGCTCTGCTAAATCAAATGAGACCTCATGTGCAATAGCTTTAGACCCGCACATCTACCCTCAGCTCTGGGTGAGAACTGACTTTCCAGAGAAGTAAGCTTACCATTTCTGAGAGCTTTGATGATTTTTTTTTTTAATTGACATGTGATAATGAAAGCAGATGTGTGATTTCCAAAGTATCTAAATAAAAGTTCTCTTTACTTCAGATGTAGGGCCAAAGAAACCTCTTATGTATTGTTCCCACCTCATTTTCTTCATCCTTCCTGACAACTCTCTGTTTTAGGCTGGTTTTGGTAGCTGGTGTTACTCACCAACAGCTTTGCTTCAAACATAGTTTTATTCTCTTGTGAAAGTAGTCTACTGCTTTGTCATCTGCGATTAAAAGGGTGGTTGTATCTTCACCTTGTAAGGAGGAGTCCTGTGTCACTGAAGTCGCCTGTGTTCTCTTGGGATTTAGATGCTGTTATGCATGCTCTGATGAATTTGTGACGAGAACTTACCACTTGTCTCTGCCTTCCTGTTGCTGGTACCTGCTCCCCAAACATGGGCTCGTGTCCCAACTACCTTCTTACACGGTCTGTCATGTTTCCCAGATTAGTCTGGCTAATACCAGTTTGTACCTGTCTTCACAGACAGTTTAAGCTAATGCATTGCACTTCGGAGTACACCAGTTTTGTTCAGCCAAATTTACAATAATGAAGGTAACTTTGTAAGAAGTAGATGGCATACCAGAGAGATCGATGTCTCAAGACTGTCCTACCAAGGCATGTAGATGACGTCTGTCAGCACACTCAGGCTCTCAAACTGAGCAAACACTGTCATTCTCTTCCTCCTGTTCTGGGGATTTGAATTTGGTCTCCAGCCCTTTCAGACAGATTTGGATTGTTTTTGTGATCTTTCTCCTCTCAGGCATTTGTGTTTGAAAGAGTCTCACCACATTTTCACAATTGTCCTTTCTGGGCTAGTACAGTTACAAAAGTTCAGTGTCACATCGAGTGTGGCACAGTGAAAGAGCAATTCTACAGCATTGATGAGACAACAGTAAATGTTTTAATGCAAACATTCAAGAATGATGTGTCTGGCACTCCAGATTAGCTTCTCTTTCCAAGGGAAGAGTTAAACTACTGCTTTGTGAGCTCCATTAGCTCTGGCAATGGCACTTCACTGGCTCCTCGCTGCAGCAGCACAGTAGAGCCTTTTGTAATGCTCTCAATGGCCATACTTGTAAACTGGATTCTTCCCGAAGTGTTTTTCGACTGTGTGATTTTTTAATTGGGCTTTTAATAATGCTGCTTTCAACTAAACCCCACAAAACCATAGATAACAACTGACAACTTGTTAAGATAGATGCTGTTCCAAATTTTTTGGTGGGATATCACAGAAACACTAGGTTGGAAAGGACCTTCAAGATCATCAAGTCCAACCATTAATCCAGCGCCACCATGTCCCCTAGACCATGTCCTGAAGCGCCACATCCACACGTTTCTTGAACACTTCCAGAGATGGCGACTCCACCCCCTCCCTGGGCAGCCTGTTCCAATGCCTGACCACCCTCTCAGTGAAGAAATTTTTCCCAATATCCAATCTAAACCTCCCCTGGCGCAACTTGAAGCCATTTCCTCTTGTCCTATCGCTGGTTACTTGGGAGAAGAGGCCAGCACCCTCGTCGCCACAACCCCCTTTCAGGTAGTTGTATAGAGCGATAAGGTCTCCTCTCAGCCTCCTCTTCTCCAGACTAAACAACCCCAGTTCCCTCAGCCGCTCCTCATAAGACTTGTGCTCCAGACCCCTCACCAGCTTCGTTGCTGGTGAGGTAAAAAAGGTAAAGCCTTGTCTCAAAGTAGGTTTGATACCAGGGTTGCTGAGTACTGAATGAAATTTGTGAACACTGGGTAATAAATTACTAGAGTCTGAGATGTTTTTGCCCATGTTGTTATGAAATTCTCTTCCTATTGAAGGAAACCACCTACAGAGTTGGTACCATGGTTTGTTATCCTGGCAGAAGTCATGAACTGCATTGGTTTACAATTACCGTTATTCAAAGTGGCTTCTCCATAATGTGTAGTGGGGTAAATCATATAGCTTTGCAAGTGTTCCTAGTCATCGTGGTGTTAATAAGGATTCATCTGTCTGGATGATGTCCTTGGAGCCTTTCACCAGGCTTTTTTTTTTTTTTTTTAAAAAAAAAACCAAAAAGAACAGCATCCAGAGTGGATGCTGATGTAAGAGGCCGTTTGTCCTGGGTTATTGCACTGTGGCAGGGAAAGGCAGTCAAAGTAGAAGCCAGGGGGTATGTGGGGCTTGGGTATTCCTTGGAGAAAGAAAATTGCTTCAGAGAGGCAGAGGTTTTTGCTACGAGGTGTGGAAGAATAGCTACTAAAGGAGAAGAGAGGAAATTAGGAGTCACCAAGAAGAAGAGGAGATAATAGTGTAACTGAATAAGCACACAAAAATCTTGAATTTACAACATTCCTGGCACAGAAATACTCGAGTACAGCTGCTTTTTACACCGCTAATGGTATGAAAGTGATGCATTTTAATAATTTTTGGAATTAAGCTTGTAAATTGCTGGAATAGGCATTTTGTTTTTTCAGGCCCTGTCACATTATACTTTCTGCATGTGACAGTTTTTGTATATTTTTCTGTCCAGAGGTAGTTATGTTGCCTCTTGAAGAAGCAAGAGCTAAGAAAACTGCTGACACAGGTATTTGAGTTAAATCTTGACAGTTGCCAATGGCATAAAGGAGTCCTCAAAGATCTGATGTGCACCTCTGTTAAAGTTGGGGGAACTGCTTTATCTGATGTAAACATTCTGTCTTAGAGGTGATCCAGAGATAAGTTGTAAGGTGTGGTGTTTCTCTTTCACTCACTGGGAGTATTCAGCACATCCCCTGAGAGATCATTTACTTAAAAATGAGCCTGCAAGTAACAGTCCAAGAGGTACCACAGCCGTGACAGGACAGCCGTGGTCCTGTCCTTGCAAGCCAATAGCCACAGAAACCCTGAGTGTCCAGAGATCAAGAGTGAGAGATCAGAACATGCGATACTCATTCATTCTTTGCCTCATATGACTGATACAATCCTGGCTTTGGAGGAACTTCAGCGGGCTGGAGGCATTACAAACGCTTAAGGCAAGTGCACCTTTTGCTTCTTTAAGAGTTTGGGCTGAGCTCAGTCTTGCTGGTTGGCACCTGATCCTCCTTCCCTGACTTCCTTTTTGTAGTACTACTTGGCACAGATTTGCAAAAGATTAATGAATCATGCCCAGTAGCATCTTTGCTACTTTTCAGGTTATCAGGATATTAACTTTTTCTTACTACCTTTCCTGTTGAATTAGAGAAGCAGACACACCTTTGTGTGTTTTCCCAGCCACTTCCCTTTGCGTCTTGCTGCTACCTCTGCTGGTTTGCAGTGCTTTAATAGTTAGGTTTGCACCTCATCTGCTATGCAACAACAGCATTTCCTGTGGCAGTGAATGTACTTTTTTTTTTTTTTGTATTCATGAAGAAATAATACGCTTTGAAATAAAGAGGAGACCTTTTCCTCACTGTGGCTAATAGTGCACAACGAAGGACCTTGGTTGCTTTATAGGAAGACTCGCATAGGACAGCACTATAATGCTTTCTATCTTGGAAGAAAACAAGAGAAGTTTCATCAGGAATGCAAAAAAAAATGCAGCGAAAAGCCAAGACCTATTGCCATAAACTGTCTTTGTCTGCAGAGAAAGCCACCAGATGTCAGCACAGCCTGTTCTTTCATTCTCCAGAACCCGTGTAAGCCAAGAGGTATGTAATGTTTATGAAAAGTGCTTATATTTGAATTGGTTTAGCCTGCAAAGTCTGTACTATGGTTCTGGTGATGAAAGCTGAATCTTTTCTTGCAGAAAGTATTTCTTTTTATATTAAAATCAAAAAGCGGCAAATTAAACTGGTATCAGTGCTTAAATTCCTGTTGTTAGAGAGCATCCTTTGCAGAGCCAGTTCCAGCGTGTCTAAATCTTTGCATGCTGTGAGGAGACATTTGCAGAACATTCATTTGAAGAATTGTCTGGAAAAGATCAGTCTTAATTTGCCGAGGTTTTGTAAAGTAGACTTTAAGTATGCCTTTTTTTTTTTTTTTAAACACAAGGAAAACCACCCAGAAGAGACACACGTGCAAAGCAGAGCAAATCATCTTCAGCAACACAGCTTAAACACACAACAAATGTGTCCTCCATGCTCCTGACCCTAAGCTCCTACTCTTTCTTCCTTGTGAAGAAACGTGCAAGGGCTGAGGAGAACCTGGCACTGCGTTCTCGAGGCCATGCTTTCTGAGCTGTGATGAACTGAGGCAGGTATGAGTTTTGGAGCCCAAACCCGAGCACCGTACACAGCTTTATCCTGTCAGTGGTTGAAGTGTGCATAGATGCTGCCTGGTTAAAAGGGTAGATTTGAGTTGTTGCACAGGGACACGGTGCAACGGAGCTTTCTGCTGAGATTTGTCACTTCTCTTGCAGCAGCTCGCAGGTGCCAGGGAGACTATTGAAGAGAGGGAAGTTAAGTGGCAGGTAGAGCCTTGGGTCACCTAAATTCTTCCTTCCTTCTGTTTCGGGCTGCTTCTCCAGTTCCTTTCTTCTAGCCTCGTAGCACTGGTGTCATGCTAAGGGTTTAGCACAGCTTGCTGTGTATGAGACCAGTTAATTGATTCCAAACTATCACTATAACCCTCAAACACTCTTCACAATCCAGAGGTGATGCGTGGGAGGTTGCAGCTCTGCAGTCTTGCCCTGTCTGTAGGGGAAGGATACTGTGTGCATGGGTGCAGTTGGCACGGCGGTGGTTGTTTGGGAGCAGTCAGTCTCACTCTATCTTCTGCACAGCATCCAGTTCTGCTTCACTGGGCACCAGGACCTCCTCTTGAAGCATGGCATGCCTGGCAGATAGCTGAGAGGGCAGGTGGGTGTTTGGGCTGCTGATGCAGTGGGGGTGAAGATGGGACATAGAACTTTCATCTTCTTATAGATACGGTATTTTTGAGAAATATGGATTGTACCTTTCGTTTGCTAGCATATTCTCTCTGATAGCAATAGATTCTTTCGTTTGAAGTGGGCCAAAAGCAGCTACCCAGAAGAGTGTGAGTTTCATTTGGTAGTGAATATATTCAAGAGCTCAGTATGACAGATTAATATAAGAATTTACCTTTTTATGTCCATGTCTGCTCTTTGGAAGGTGACTTAGTGTTGTGTACAGGAATGTCAGCAAGTACTGTAAGAACTAATGTTGTCTCCTCTCATTGCACATCTTGGGAAGGTTTAGTTCTGCTTTCTAACCTGAAGCCCAGGGAATGTATTCTTTAAGGCCAGTTTGGGAAGCCCCTTCTCTTCAGTGAACTGTGATTTTGAAAATGGAAGGTGTGGTATCAGTCTGTTTTTCACACTACTTTGAGGTCACATTTTTGGCTCTATGCATGTATTTGTGCCCATCCAACTGGAGGACATCAGTTGGTTTTAGAGCCTAAGCAGCGATCTAGAAGTGAAAGCCTTACATCCTAGCAGTTAGTATCATGGCCATTTCTTCGCACTACTCCCCTGCCCCATCCCCTCCCAAGCAAAGAAACCTGGTTTTGTGGAGAGCAGACTTGGATCTTGCACAGCCACTTGGTTTTCTAGAGCACTGGATGAGACAGCTACTTCAACACAGACGTCTGACTGTAGCTAGCTCTGTAAGCCCCCAGGCTGGCTTGCTGCAGCAGTGCCCATCAGATACAGAAGACAGCTAACGAGTACCTAACCAGCGGAGCAGCAGCTGTAGTGGATCCTCTACTGCTGAGGTTTCTAAATCTAAAGCAGATTATCTTCCTAGGAGGAGTGCTGTAGTGCCACTTGAGGTCTTTGAAAGATTCCTGTAATACTATGGCTTGTAATACGTGATCCTCCTGACTGGCCACACACCCCGGTTATTTTTAGTCTTTGATTATGAAAGTCCTGCGCACGCTCTGCTAACAAGAACTGTCCCTAAGCATAGATGGTATCTTCCTGCTGTGTATTGCATGCTCAACTTCAAAATAAGCATGGTTCTGACTTGCACTAAAAAACCTTGTGCAGAAATTCTGCAAAACTGATGCTGCTCACTAAGGCACAATAAACATAAAAGAAAATGTCCTAGTGTAACAGATTTTATTCCTCAAACCTTAGACACAGTCCACAGATCCCACTAGCTCTGTGTGTGAAATTTTGAGCTCAAGGATAACACTAGACTTTTGTTGCTGTTTGTAGCAGGTCATGCAGCTGCACTGGCCATCTTGGAGAATGGAGGAAATATATTGCATAGAGGTGCTGAAACAAGTGCATCCCCCTAAAGATTTAATTGTAGTTTGATATATCACTTTGTAAGTAAATCCCTGAAGAGCGAGAAACCAATTGCACTGTTAAAAACCTTGTATTATAAAACAGGAGGAGTGAGAGAACTGTACCTGCAGAGGTTAATCTTCAGCACAGGAATTTAAATGAACTCATTAAAACCAACTTACAAATTAGCTTATTAAAATGCAACGCTGCAGATCCAGAAGTTGGTTGATCTGGCATGCTGCTTCTATGAAGAAGTGACTTCAGAAACGGAGACCAAATTGATAGTATTAAAACTCCCTTTCTCTTTCCAGTCCCATAAACCCTCATCTGGAACTCCCCCTTCCTTGACTTCTGTATCAACAGCACTTTTTGTTCAGTGAATTCAGCTTGTTTGATGTGTAGTATCACTAGCCTCTTGTAATGAAACGTAGGTCTGTACATGCTTGTGCCTTCCTAGTGCATAGCAACTCTGTAATAGAGGCTCTGGTGCACTGGGTCACAGCAATGAGCATTTTCACTTACTGTCTTGATAACGAGACTCTACCAGCTGCTGGCTGTACTGGGTTTTATTTCCTAGTGGTTAAATTCTGGATAATCACACTGCTCTCTACTACTGCCATTAAAGTAATGGTATTGTTTAGGGGAAGGAGGGGAAAAAAGACCCAAGCGAGTTCTGATAGAATTATATAGACCTGTTCAGAATATCTTTTATGTAACTACAGATGCCAGTGATTAAAACTGGCCTTACTCTTACAGCTTTTCAGTTGGTTCTTACATATCCCAGAGGCACATAGTAGGTAATACAGAAAATAAAAATCTAAAGAATTTACGTTCCAGCTATATATTCTGCAATAATATATATATGTGTGTGTGTACATATATACAGAGAGAGAAACTCCAAGTACAAAACCAGTTAATTGGTAAATTTTAAGCTAACCTCACTAAGCCCCCTATCCACATCAAAAAATTCATAGGGAAAAGACAAATGAAAAATTCCTCAAACTGCTTTTCAGCGTTCCAGCATCAGAAGAAATTACTCAAACGGTTGGTCAAAGGTTCCAAGGACCAGACGCCTACAGAGGGTCCCATTGGAAATGCCGTTCTGCATTTACAGGAATTGGTTTCAGTCTTTAAAAGGGATGGTGACTGGCTGGACGGTATGTTGGCACAGGCATTACCTGGAGACACTTGACCGGCCTTTTTTTAGACGTTGTGGAGCTGTGGTTGCTCCGGGGATTTGGAGCTGGCTCGTCTGTCCACCTGGGCTTGCGTCCAGCTGAAGAGCACCGTGCTGACTCACTAGAGCCACCTCCTTAGGTAGGTCCAGGTACCTGACTGTGCTTCTGCTCGTGAAAACTGTCCCTTGCCATCGATGGGAAAGCGTATGTGGGTGTGAAAGTCATGTAAACAAAGCAAAGGTGCTAAACCTTACTCCTGCTGGGCAGAAGAGTGAGTCTCTAACCTTGCAGCAACTCGCAATAAACCCACACCTTTCTCCTTGAAGACAAAGCAAGTTTGTGTAACGTTCTTTCCCTGCCTCCTAATCCTTTTTTTTGCCACCAGGCAGCAGTCTTCCCTGACCTAAAGATGTGAAAAGAAGCTTAGGTGGGGAAAAGAGACACTGGAATACACTGTTTTAACCAGAAAATGTGTAAACTGGTGCTTTTATGTTGACTTTGCTTGATGATGCAATGGAAGAGGAGACTAAAAGAACAAGCTCACTGAATCCAGTTTTCCTTCAGGGGTGAGTTAAACTGGAGTACATGGAATTATACACAGGTGAAACCGTCTCAAATCCTTGCAGGAACTTAACCTACCGTTCAACCACAAATGAACAGTGCTGGGTAATCAGTCTGCTTGGTGAGGGATTTGATCTGGGCTAGGTTGTGGAGGTGGATGGGGAAACCTGAATAACCACAGCTTTCTGAAGGGGACAGTGGGAAAGAATGGTAACTTCCCTGTGTTACTAAAAGAAAAACAAAAAAATCAGCTGCTTGTGAAATCTGGGCATTTCCCTCATGCTGATTTCTTTCTATTCGGTGAAAAAACAGGGGCGTTTGGAGACCCTACTGTAAGCCTTAGGCAAGAACTGAAATCCCTCAGTATTATCACTGGGACTGTGAGCAATGTTTGGAGAATATTACTCACTGTAGTTATTTGAGGCTAAACAAGGAATTCTTAAGATCCTCTGTCTGTGTAGAAATCATCCAAGTTACAGAAGTAATGTTGGCTTGTAGAAGGGCTTATGCGCCCCGAAGTTGATAATTTTTCCCCCCACTTATACTAGCGGGTGTGAACTCAGAAAAGCATTTGGTACCTGTTTTGTGATCTAGCAAGTGACTTTTTAAGGTGCAAGGCAATGAAGGACTGGGCCCAAAATGTACAGCTGCTGTATTTTCCTGTTGTCGTCAAGACTTGCTGATCCCTTTGCAAGACTGTTTGAAGTTCTTTTTATTGCTAGTGAAACCAATGGGTTTAGAGCTGCTGTTTTGTCTGCGTAAATGGGCGTGTTCAGGTGACAATGATTTCTGAAAGCTTCACCCTATTATTTGATGTAAGGCCAGCTGGAAGGCCTTGGTTTTCTCCATGTAATTTTGTGAAGCAGCAGGTCTTTCCAATAATTATCTTCGCTCTATTTCCATCAAATCCTGCTTGAGACTTTGGTTTAGTAAAACAGAGAACGTGCAGCAGCAGCAGCTGTCATCTCAGAGCCAGCAGTGCAGACCAGACGTGTGATGTTAGGGACATCGCTCTGAAATGCTTTTATACTGCTGGAAAAGGTGCGTTATTTCTGTGGCTGATAAACGTGCACCAGGCACAGCTTACAGGACCAGAAGTGCTGTCTGTGTTTGAGAGAACAGGGATACTTGGACTTGCTGTGATGTTTGGATGCTTTTAGTAGAATCTGCAGATGCTACATAAGATGGATCTCGCTGTTTTTACTTCTCTGTAGAGCTCATTGAGGAGACCCAAACCAGAGACAATTCATATTTCTAAACCTCACTGCCTTGACTGATCCAGACATTCAAGAGGCAGAATATCTTTGCTGTCATAAACCCCAGAAAATCTGTGCTACTTCATATTAAAAAAAAAATAAAAATAAAAATTGGAATTTATGAGAGCAGCTGGGGAAGCAACTGAGAAGTACTGGTGTGGGCAGCTGACAGCCAGAACCTCAAGTGACTGATTTGACAGTCTCCAACAGTTTCCCATGTATATGAGTGCTGCTAGCTCAGCTTTCGTGGTCATTTTTAAGGCAATAATTGTCCTAGCAAATCAGCAATATAATTTAACTACTACTGTCTCAACTAGTTTCATGGTCATCCATTTTCTAAAGTCACCAAATTTTATTATTTACCCACAATACAATTATACCAAAACATACATCTATTTAAGAAAAAGAAACACCTTTATAGAAATGTTGATAGTGCTTTGAAATCCTCTGTCACAGCTGGGGCTCTGTTAGACATTGCTGGAGGTCTTGCCGCTTGAATATTCCCCTGTTGCACTGGGCAGAACGAACTTCACGTATCTCCCCTTCTCCCAGCCCCTCCTGATTCGCAGAAGTCTTTGCTGGATGCAGGGCAAACTGAAGATGATTTTTGCTAGGATCACAGTACATGGGACGAGCAAGGTGAGGGTGTAGGTTGGAGGCAGGTAGAATTTGTACTGGTTCTCATCGAAGGCCCTGGCCCAGCCGTAGGTGAGTGTGTGCAGAGTGCTGATTACCAAGGCGATAAATCCAAGGGTGGACTAAAAGGAAGAGAAACACACGCCAGTTAGCAGAGGACCTCATGTCTGCCTATTTTCCTATATTTTTTTTACTCTATTCTGGAAGCGTACGTAGCACAGAGAAAGCAATGAGTGTTCCTGCGTTTCCTGGGCAGAATAAAACGTGACTGGAAACCTTTCCTGGGTAGCGTGCCAGACTGCATTTTTCTTTTTCTAATCAGAGGTTAAGCGTGATATTAGAAACTCAGCAGGAGTTTCCCAGATGATGCTGCCAACTTGGCTGAGGGGTGGGCTCCTGCCTCCGTGCGGAGCAGCA
>NW_010517192.1:0-51240 GCF_000687285.1 Phaethon lepturus
GCTTCACTGTCGCGCACCGGCTGCACGTCCCAGCATGCGACGCGGGGCCTGAAGACGCGGCCATTAAACCCTTCCCAAAGGGGCCGCGCGTCCCCGTCCAGCGCCGGTCGCTATGCAGCACACCCATATGCTGTAGCAGTTTGGAATCAGAATATCACTTTCAAACCTAAGATAACCTCCCTCACCTAGCAAATTTTTTCCTGAAATATTCCCTAATTTTTCCTAGAAAGAAAAAATAGAAACCACTCCCACATGCCTAAATTTTTTTCCTGAAACACAAAAAAATGAAACTTTTAGGAAAAAAATCAGGTAGCACCCTCTGTTGCATGTCTTTCATTCAGAGGCTTTTTGGTTTTGTTTCTAAAGCAGTAACAGAACTGTATTTACTGCTCTTCTTAAGCACACTTAGGAAGAGAGCCTTTATTAACTTCAAAAAGATCACTGTGGTTTGGGGATAAAGGACAATTAATTTGTCAAAATCTTCAAAATGGAACTTGTCAAAATCTGCAAACATATGCAAGGTTTTAAGTCTTGCCTAACTGGAAAGAAATTATCTGTAGCATGGAGTTTATGGTTTTTTTTTTTAATCAAAACATTGTTTTGATTTAAAACAGAATCTTTATTCTGAAAACAGAAAAGAGTTTTCTAGAAAGCCAGAGTATTTTGTAAAACAAAGGGGCACTCCTGCAAGAGGCTTTCATGGCCTGGTTTTTACTGTCAAACTAGAACATGCCACAATCACAGCCCCTTCTCTAACTTTACGACGTTTCCACAAAACACCAGGAAACCCGTTTAATATCTAAAGACTTGAGTCCAGCTGTTACGTCAAATTAGTTAGGTCACCTCCTTCCGAAAAGTGTATTTACAATCAGAAAGGGTGCCATTAAAGAATATACAGCACTTACCCAGCACTATGGATCATCTTGCCTAATTCGAAGCAGCAGCACTTAATTCCCGGAGTACTTACCAGATCACAGGACAAATCATCTCTCCAAGCGCCCACAGGTTTAAGACACGGTGCAGTACTGTCAAAACCAAGCAATTCTTACAAATAAATCAACTAGTCTTATGCAATTATTTCAGGCAGATCCTCCTTCTCATGTCTTCAGGGAAGCAACAACAACAAAAGCAGCCACTGTCAGTTGTTAGATCTAGTGTCTCTTGGCTTTGTGTGTTCCCCATTAGCATAATATATTTTACAGGTACCTTAATATTTTTAAACTTTTTTTACAGCTTTGAAAAACTTTTTCAAAAAATTAAGTTTCAATTGCAATAATTTCTAAAGTGAAAGAATCAAATGTCTGATTAAAATACAAACCTATCCTGAGATTTTTAAAAATTTAATTTAGCAAAAGGAATGCAAAACTAAATTCTTACATGTGTTTGCAGACAAAAGCTCAAGACCCAAGCTGCAGTAGATTTGTTAGACCAGAATGTGTTTAATGACTGATACTGTATGTGAACAGAATACAGCGGTAGCACAGCTGCAGCGCTTTCACGTTTTAGATTAAGGTGAGCTGACACAATCAAGACAATCGAGACAACATACTCATAAAAAGAAATTGCCTGCATACTGATTTATGGACTTCCAATTCTCTACCCTCTCCTAGAGCAGTGCCTTTCTCCAAGAGGTTATAACTGAAGATGGACTTTGGTAATCCAGACACTCAATACTATCGAGGATAAGGAGGAACGCCTGCAATCAAGGGAACAAACAAACAAACAAAAGGTTATCATCTGCTACAGCAGATAAAGCTACCCCTGTAATAACAACTTCCCACTCAAAAATAAAAGTGACGAGCTCAACTTCAGACTCCAAACACCCTATGGCCCATTTCTATGCCAGACGCTGCACAGAACATCCATGACCTAAAGGTGACTCCTGCTTATACAAGCTGCCCACATTCGCAGGAATGGGATTTCGAGCCCAGTTCAACATTCAGCAATTGACTAATGAGAATCAGATTGATCACCAAAAAGAAAACCCCAAAAAACTTGAAACCAATTTGCCACAGCTATGGGTTCAAATTGAAGACGAGAAAACAATCAGACTATGAAAGCAAAAAGACTGTATTTTTAAAATGCTTCCTACTACATACAAGAACAAATGCAGGATGTGATGTTTACTTAGTTTTATTAATTTATTTTTGCAGGAGTCTGCAACTCGGAGTATGCACTTTCTGGAGGTACCATGCATGCATAGCCTCTGAATGCTTTTATACAGTTTCATCTCTTAGTAATAAGTTCATTCACAGCATACACAAATCTAGAATGTAGACACCATATATACAGGATTAAACAAGATCGTGTCTTCTTTTTTTAATGAAAAAAATTTAACAGGGTTTCACACAGCAGGAAATATGGATTAGATACACTGGTGCCACCATAAATAAATAAGTTCCAAGAACACAGTTTTTTAAAATCGGTTTCAAAGGTACTGAAAATCCAGGATTATAGTATTGCATTAACGCCACTTATTTCTGATTATTCAAAACCAAGAAAAATATTGGCAATATTTATGGACATAAACAGCAATGAAAGCCCCAAACTGAAGAAATCTGGCAAAATTCAGTCATGTCTAGTCATGTGATCTTGATATTTTGAAAGGAAACAAATGCAGCGGCACACAGAGACAGTACTGACTACGAGATGCGGTATCTGCGCAGGTCTTCTTTCTTTATGGGATTTTGAGTCACTGTAGTACAGAGCGCATAAATTCTGTGGCACCAAACAAGCTGATGAATTGTTTATGTCCAACTGTCCACTTCTCGTCAGGATAGTCATTTTCACATTCTAGGGTACACCACTGATTTTTAAAGCAAAAAAAACTACCATCCTGATGACAAGCTTGTTTTTAACATATTTATTATTCTCACATTCTTTTTAAAAACATTCGTTATTGTTTTTACTTTGTTTTGTCCCCATTTCAACTCAAGTATTTTTATTTCAGTCTCAAGGGGTTTTACAATCAATATTAAATGCAAAAGTATTTAGAAATTGAAATGAGAGATGTAAAACTGGGACAGATAAAGTAACTGAAAGAAAAGGTTTGGTGTGTGTTTTTTTTTTTTTTAAAGTGTGATTTAGTAGCATATCATAATCAGAAAGTACTGAGACCAGCTCTTTTAAGAATTATTATACCTTTTCACCACACCTCCCATTTTTCAAGGGAAACACACACATACCACAGACACACAGATACACAATTCAATCTGATCTAAGACTACATTTTACAAAGTACTTCCTTTTGCTTGACTTCCCATCCCTCTCCTCTTCACCCAAAAAAGACTAATAATTACATCAAATTAAAAGCAGATCCAAAGTTTAGGATTTCTTTTGGTTTACTATGTTCTGAATGATTTTCCACAAGCCCCACTCTAAATAAACTTTTAAGGAACTACAGTAGTATTCTATAATTAAAGGGAATTCATCTTAATAACACAGTAAATATAAAATAAGCTTTACAAAATTTCAATGAACAGTGAAATCATTTTGAATATCTGAATGTCCAAGCCAGTTACAAACTCTACCAATCTAGTAGCATAGTTGAGGGAAAGCTCAGTCTTTAAGGAAAAAAAAGAAAACACAAGTAGTGCATTAAACTCAACACAATGGCATCAGCATCCCACCATTCACACACACACACAGTTTATACAATACAGTGCATTTTGTATGGCAGCTGACATTAGGGTTTTATGTGCATTCAATAAATATTACACAAACCAATCTTTTTGGCATAATCTACAACTCAGTTGGGGTGTGAACGGCGCCACCTGCTTTCAGAAGGAAAATGGATCTTCCAATATTCAAGATACAATTTACATTCTAACGAACTAGAAATATTCAAGCACCATATAAAGTCTCTACTATGAATGTTTGAGTATGGGCATATACAAGTAAAACTAAAATACAACAGAATGGTGGCTGATTTTTTTTTTTTTGTACAAGCAACAAATGAGAGTAATTGAAAACCTCAAGTAAAATTATTGATACGAAGGAATTAATTCGCAATTTAACAACACTCGGTCTTCTGGAAAGTATCTTGCTGTCGTGGCAGCCTTCCTTCTCTTCCTCTGGTGAAGCTACGACTCGGACTATCAAGTCTCCATTTGTGGTTATTCAGTTCAGGGAATTATTGGACTGCAAGCATTTCCCCCCCACTTCAAAAGCAGGCTGTCTGAAAATGGCACAGCTACATTGCTGCATGACACACCTACTCTCATTTGCTGACTGTCATTTCAGTTGCTATCGTTTTGTAATTCCAGCATAAACAAATGCTTCTAGAACAGAAGTACAAATTAACCGAAAATTGAAATAATACAAAGGCAAAGGCATCACAGTAGAAAAGTCATGAAGTTACTAGTATTGACTAATTGAGTAAACATTATGAAGCTGATAACAGAAATGGTTTTGCTTATCTTAGGTATAATACTTCTGCTCATCTGTTTTCTGATTATCTCAGTTTTGTCAGACTGTCCACTTACATGAAACAAAATTACTATTTGCTTTCTGACTTCATTTGACAGTAATTTTTTTGCCCCTTTCCACATGTGATGAGCTCCCCACATTGTAATATAGGAGGGAAGGAAGGAGAGGAGAGGGAAGGACAGGAGAGAGAAGGAGAGGGGAGGAAAACTAGCTCCGATGCCTTTGACTTTGTTTTGCTCATCAGTGGTGCACACTGATTGCTGGAGATCTCTTAGCTTATGCTGAAGATTTAATTAGTGCAAGAACATATTGAAAAATGCCAGATAAAATATTGGTTCCTCATCTAAGACCAGTTTGTTTTTTACTGTTGTCTTTATAAATTGCAGGGAGACAAGACACCAGATTGAGCAATGCAGTCAAGACGAGTTTTCCTCCACCCACCCCTTACAAACACTGCTTTATTTTAAATAAGGATTCAGACACATGATTGTTCTACCACAGCTTAACATGTTATCACACATCAAGTGAATTGTGGTAATTGACCATATGGACGTGGCTGCCATGAGCTAAGAACAAGTTAAAATGAAGTAGTTTAAATCTCTTCTGGTAAGGTTTACTTAGCACATATTGCCTCACAGTTGCAAAGGCAATTACCATAACTCAGCTGACGTGCTTGGTTGCGTCTCTGAATCTTGACAAAGTTATACCATAAGAACTCAAATGCACTGTACCAGCTTCTGACCAGTACACAAGAACATCCTATTCAGTCGCACAGTTGTGTAACATAATCATTCAGCTGCCCAAACCCAGGTTTGATTTCACAAGTATTGAGTGCTTTATTACAGCAACCTGAAGCATTCAAACAAATTGAACATCACCTTTACAATACAGTATATCATATGCATAAAAGTACCAGTATGATTTTCAGTTGCAAGTCTTGTGTTCTTCAATCTACGGCAAATATTTCCTGACCAAAGTAAAAAGAATTGCAGTGTGTAATTCTTCAGGATCTGGCATCTGCTATTTTATACAGGCTGGTTTATTAACGATGTGCAAATAAACCTTTACTGAAGAGCTAATTGATTATTTTTCAGCTGACTTTGAACTGGGGCACAAAGTACCTTCTGTGCTGTAAACATCATGAATTCTTCACAAATTGGAAGCTGAAAAGGCCTAAGGAACTAGGTACAAACTCTTCTCATACGCAACCATGGCTGAGCTCAAGTCTTCCAAAACAAATTTGGAGTAGTCTGTGTTTGGTATATGTCACTGTGCTACTACACAGCACAGGCTTAGAAGATTGCTGTATATAAAAGCATACTTTTAGCTTTGAAACACGACGGTCTAATGAAAGCATGCAGCAGTATTTTCATCCATAACATGGCAGAATTCATTCTTAGTTTATTACCAGTGTTGACACAGCCAGGTGAGCACTGTACAAGCAAAAGGGATTGTAAAAAATTACCTCTGATTGAACTCTCTGTAACACTCATACGGTATCTCATTTAGTCACCTTAGGTTACTATTTCAAACAGCAATTTTTTGTAGACATAAGTTACCCTGAAAAAAAAGCAGCAATTACAAATACCCTTCTCCTTGTTTTTTTATACATTACAAAATTTATGATTGCATTTACCTGTCATCTTTTTCAGTAGCTTACAATCTAGAAGCACAGGGAGCCTTTGTTTTCCAGCTAGCTGTGGCCAGGTTAAGTCAGCTCCGGCTCTTCAGTTTTTCTGGTTAAGTGTAACATCTCACACCATTACTAAGAGTCCTATGAATTTTTTTTTAAAAACAGTATTTTTTTTTTTTTTTCAGAGCCACTAAGCAGTAACTATAACCATAGGACTAAACACCAGTAGTTATTTGCTTTCCTGTATACATTCTTCCCAACAGTAATCCTTTTACCTTTTCAGGTTTCATTTTCTGCTTTGCTCACTGCAATGGGATAAGAAGGAATTTCACCCTTAATTTATTTTTAGTGTAGCACAAGCAGAAACATCTTAACACATTACCCCCACCCGTTGCAATATGAAGATTGTTGACTGGCAAAGGCCGGGCAGATGGACTGAAAGGTTCCCCATGTTTCCTTCTCCTACAGCTGTCAGCTTGAGAGCATATTTTCAACCCAATGCAACCCCTTCCTGATTTTCAGGTGTATCGTGGCATTTCACACTGCTCACAGCGATTTAGTGCTGGGTGATTTAGAAAGGTGCAGCTATCACAATTCCATGGAGCCCCTTCAAAGTCTTCATCTCTTGGCTGAGTCCGTGGAGTCTGTTTGGAGCTGTTTTGATGCTCTAAAGAAAGACAAAAGAAAAACATTTTTTCTTATTTCAGAAAAGAAGGTTGATAGGCAAGATGATGCTGATGGTTTGTCCCCTCATTAAACATTTCATCTTAAAATGAACGTGGAAACCTTTCCACTTAGTTAACATTAAAGGTCTTTTGCTAAGGCACTTCTAATTCAGTTTATGAAATCTGAATATTTAAAGTTTTTAATTTCTGTAAAGAGTCACTTAACTGTATTACATTAAAAACAAAAAGAGCAGTCACCACTGTTAGGTCACTGATACTGCTAAAGGTTTAATAGCTTAAAACGTACTAAAAAGTTTGTTACTGGCACTGCAACACCATGCTGTTAAGGAATGACTTCATAGGTTTATGTACAGCAGTCTATTACCAAATTCTAAATTCCAATAACCCTATTTTGCCTGAAGTGAAAGACTACTTCTAACTTAGTTCCTTTGAACAGTCTATCAGATGATATATATTCTGCATCTTTTTCTAGCATTTATCCTGAAAAGGCTGAAAAAAATACAATATAAAAATAAAATGGCCTGTTTCAAAACAAGATGATTGTTTTTCTTCCTCATGGCTTTGCAAGCAGGGATGTGTGTATGTAAATCAGCATGTAAAAGTCTGTCTTCATTCATAAAATCAGCATGCAAAGTGTACATTAGGTATTAACCCATGGAAAGACTTGGTTTTCTGATGTCTCCTACCACCACTTCAAGACCTCAGGTTACCTACTAAAAGTGACAAATACTCCTAGGATGTGGAAACACAACATTTTACCAAATGTTACTATTTGAAACAACATTAGCACATCTGCTAAACAAACATCTGTAGATCAGCTTAATTAAAAGAGAACTATGTTGTAAAAAAGGACTGCAATTTGTAATTCAAAGTGCACGCATTGCTGTCACCTGCCAAGAAATCTAGCAGATGGGTGACGACAAAGTTAGTGCAAATAGTACATAGGTTTGTCTTCACAGACATACTTAAAAGAAAATAAATGTAACCGCCTTCCTTAGATGTAAGCCCTCTCCAGGACAGAATTTGCATAGTCACATTAACAGTGCTTGGCCTCATCAAATTTCTTCTAAGCAAGCAAGTAGTGTGGGCACTAGACTGCATTCATGTTGACTAGCCAGATGGCAGCACAGAGCAGACCCGTGTCTGCTTGTACCTGTCTGTCTGCCCACACCTTCAACAGCTGAATATTAAGGAAATTGAATTTAAGAAAAAAAAAAAAAAATTTTGACAACTCCACATTAAAAGCCAAGCTCAGAATACAATACACCAGCCCTCAAACTGATCTCTAATAAGTTGACAGACACAACCTGGAAGCTAGTCATAAAAGTTGTACTACTCCTTACAAGATACTCTTTCCAATTGCCAAACAAAATCACTTATTTCATGCAAATTTTGTACATTATTTTGCTTTGAAATAATAAATCAAATAGGCTAGTGTAATTAAGAGTATCTCTTCAAACATCAAGAAGTAGCAGTGCCTTAAATCAACCACATGACCACTGCAATTTAACATGAATCCAGGCAGCTGCCTTCATGCCACTGCTTAGCTGGTGCTACTGTCTTTCCTGGATGCTACCACCTATGCAGGGAACCAGCATTGGTTTTTCAGGTTTTTTTGGAACCACAAGCAGTAGTTCTGTGCCTTCTCTTTCTTTTAAATTTCCACATACTAAACATCTTATTACACCAAAGGGTAAAATACTTGCTTCAAAAAAGGGGGGAAAAACTTCCTTATAGGAAATCAAAATTCAACTGCAAAAACCTTTGTAAAGTACTTATCAGCAACTAGAACTTATTTACAAAATTTGGATTTTCAAGCAGACTATATTATTACTGATTCAGAAGAGTGACGACTTTTCTACTAACAATTTTAGTACATGCTAGTTACAGTAAGAGGAGACACACTATTATAAATGTTATCACACATAATATTTTCAGAGAAAAGACCACTGTTTTCTCTATATCAGAACACAGGATACCAGACTAGCTATTTCAGGAGAAAGATATGAAGTGTTCAAAAACTTCCACTAATATTTGAAACCACTCTTTTAACAGATTTCAGCAAGGGAAAAAAGGTCCAAAAATACCTGAGACAAAAGGTAGGATTCTGCTCCAAAATCAATACTAAACATAATGGAGTACACAGAGCACTGAGCTACATGGTGACTAGGCGTCTACTTAGGATGAGTTGAGTCACTCTGGGATGTACTGACTGAAATTCCACTGGACAAAAAGTGAAACTAAATACATATCTCCTGTGCTTACATAAAACTTAAGTGTCCTAAGCTGGATATGAATCCTAGATACAATTAGCACAGAAAATTTTAGAAACCAGTAATAAACTTCTACAAGTGGGACACTGTCATCTCTTTAGACTGATGTGACGAAACATGTTCTGTCTTGGTCCTTAAAATGTCTGAAGCTCTTGCTGTGCTAAAAACTTCAGGGCTACTGTGAAATTCATACTCTGCACAAAAAATAGGTAAAGTGTGACCAGCCAAGTTAAAATATAATTAAAAATATAAATGCAAATTTTAAAAAGCTGCTGTGATCAATTAAATTTACATAAAATAAACTATAAATTCCTAACAACATGTATTAGAAGACGGCTACACAAACCTGACAAAGAGCTTCTACCTTACAAGTATTTAAAAAAACCCCATAATTAGGAAGCTCCAGTTAACATGTAAAAGTTTGCATACATTCAACTTTCTTTCTAATAGTGAATAACAGCATTTACAAACAACATATTAACAGAACATTCACTTGCAACAACCTGCCTGAGGAAAACAAGTTGTAGCCAGGATTACATTACACTTATATAAAAATGTTCTGGTTTGGCTTATATAGAGAGAAAAGTTATAATCAGATTACTAAATTACTAAGAAGTAATAATCAGAATTGCTTCTTGCCATCACAGAGGTTTTAAAAAAAAAAAAGGGGGGGGGGCGCTTTCTCAATGCAGATTAGGTAACTTGATGCTTGTTTGTTGACCTACCCTTTTTATATGGCTTTGGTGGCACAACAGGACCAGGCTCTATGTTATCATAGAAGTTACACGTGGCTTTTGGATCAAAGTTCCCTGTCAGAAAAGAAAAGTAAGAAACCGTAACTCCAAGGTTATTCACACGCCTATGCCAGTGACAGGAACATCTAGAGGCTTCAGATTTTATACATCTTTTTATTATGACATTATATATTAGCTTTTTCCTGAGTAGTCTTTTGCCACGTTTTCAGTTTTGTGTGGATTGTAGTAATTTTTAGCAGACTAATCCCATATTGAAGTGTGAACTCCAGCTCAGTGTTCTACATTGCTTTACAAGTTTGTGAAAACATAAATCTTTGGCTAGGACACATTCTTGGTAAAAAAGGAGGACTATGCATAATCTAATCTATTTGACCGTATTTATGTCAAGTTTCTGTCACAGAAAGAGGATTTTTAAATATCTAAGTAGATTTCTGTTTGCCAACTTCACGGTTGCAATCTATAGTTCTGTTTTGTATTACTTGGTCAGAGCTTTTGCCAGCAAAAAGTTAAAAATTTAAGTAAAGAACCTTGCCTAAGGAGTTCTCGGGTTTTTTTATTTGGTCTTGACAAAGTCACTTTTAAGTCACCACTTTCTTGGTAATGTAATTTAACTTGGCCAACAGAAATATTAGCAAGTCCAGTTTATCAGGTTGCAACTAAAAAAGACACCTTTTAGAGATAAATTGATACTGATAATCAAAATTGACCTTCAAAGAATCCAAGTATCCATATATAAGCACATACGATATTAGAATCATAGAATACTTTAGGTCGGAAAAGACCCTTAAGATCATCGAGTCCAACCATTAACCTAGCACTGCCAAGTTCACCGCTAAACCATGTCTCTAAGCACCACTTCTACACATCTTCCAAATACGTCCAGGGATATGACTCAACCGCTTCCCTGGGCAGCCTATTCCAATGCTTAACAACCCTTTCAGTAAAGAAATTTTTCCTAATATCCAATCTAAACCTCTCCTGGCGCAACTTGAGGCCACTTCCTCTTGTCCCATTGCTTGTTACTTGGGAAAATAGATCAACACTCACCTTGCTACAAATCCCTTTCAGGTAGCTGTACAGACCCATAAGGTCTCCCCTCAGCCTCCTCTTCTCCAGAATAAACAATCCCAGCTCCCTCAGCCACTCCTCATAACACTTGTGCTCCAGACCCCTCACCAGCTTTGCTGCCCTTCTTTGGACACGCTCTAGCACCTCAGCATCCTTCTTGTAGTGAGAGGCCCAAAACTGAACACAGGATTTGAGGTGTGGCCTCACCAGTGCCGAGTACAGGGGCACGATCACTTCCCTACTCCTGCTGACCATGCTAGTTCTGATACAGGCCAGGATGCTGTTGGCCTTCTTGGCCCCCTGGGCACACTGCCGGCTCATGTTCAGCCCACTGTCGAGCAACACCCCCAGGTCCTTTTCCACCAGGCAGCTCTCCAGCCACTCCTCCCCAAGCCCGTAGCGTTGCATGGGGTTGTTGTGACCAAGTGCAGGACCTGGCACTTAGCCTTGTTGAATCTCATACAATCAGCCTTGGTCCATTGATCCAGCCTGTCCAGATCCCTCCAGATCCTGTCTCTATCCCATATAGAGCCTTTCCAGATCAACACTCCCACCCATACTTAAATTATGCTTTAAAAAAACCCTATCAATTCTATACCTCTAGATTGAAGGAGATCAACTTCTTTCAGTGTACAGTCAACATTTATCTGGAGCTGTCTGTTGAGGCTTCTCAATCTGGTCATTTCCTCAGGCTATAAAGAAACAACCCAAAATAGTAACTGTGGGAAAGTCAGTATCTTATCTGACATAGAAATAACATTGCTATATCTTTGTTAACAGCTTTATTAGAAACTGAGTACAGATAAGGCCCTGAAAAAAACAGCCAAGATTCCACTGTCTGTTCTGCGCCCCCCCCCAATTTGTTCCCTCAAATAACATTCTCCTATTGGCATTTGAGGAGGAAAACAAACCAAACTGACAAAAATGAACAAGTTACTTAATATTAAAACTCATTAGTAATTAGTTATAGCTGAGCTCAAGTTTATAAAACCATATACTTCATAACATTTTGTATAAATTGATGACTTGCTACATGAGTTTACATCAAAATGATCAGGAAACAGAATACAAGCTGCAGTTCACATTAATCATATTTGATTATAACTGAATAAGGTCAGAAGTTTATTTATTTGCATCACCCCAAGGAGCTCCAATATGCCAAAACTTCTAGCCCAGTATATTTAAATCATTCAATTCTGCAAGACAGTAATTATTCTTAACAAAATAATCAGTGAAGTCCATATATTTGCATATCATTAAGAAGCTCCAAGTCAGTGGAATACAAAATGTTCTTAATGGTAGCAGCATTGATCCTAACATGTACGCAGGAATAACTATCCTATCCTAGGATATATTCCAGCATCACAAAGTCACAGAATGTTTGAGGTTGGAAGGGACATCTGGAGGTCATCTGGTCCAACTCTTCTGCCCAGACAGCAAATGGCTTTTGAGTATCTCTAAGGATGAAGACTCTACAACCGCTCTGGGCAACCTGTACCAGTGCTCAGTCAACCACACAGTAAAAAAAGTGGTTCCTGATGTTCAGAGGGATCCTCCTGTGTTTCAGTTTGTGCCCTCTGCCTCTGGTCCTGTGACTAGGCACCTGTGGAAAGAGCCTGGCTCTGTCCTCTCTGCACCCTCCCTTCAGGTCTTTGTACATTGATAAAATGCCCCCTGAGTCTTCTCTTCTCCAGGCTGAAGAGTCCCAGCTCTCCCAGCCTATCCTCACAGGAGAGATGCTCCAGTCCCTTAATCATCTTTGTGGCCCTTCACTGGACTCTTGAGTATGACCATGTCTCTCTCTCCTACTGGGGAGCCCACTCCTGAACATCATACTCCAAGTGTGGCCTCACCAGTGCTGAATAAAGGGGATTTTTATTATTATTTTGTTTTCTTTCTATATATTATTTTCTCTCCACTTGCTAGCAACACTTCTAATACAGCCCAAGATATCATTAGCCTTCTTTGCCACATTGCTGGCTCATATTCAGCTTGGTCTACACCATGACCTTTTCTGCAAAATTGCCTTCCAGCACTAGCTGACTACAGCCCTCAGCTTATACTGGTGCATGGGGTTGTTCCTCTGCAAGCACAGGACTTAGTACTTCCCCTTGCTGAATGGTAAAAGGTTCCTGCCAGCTCATTTGTCCAGGTTGTTGAGGTCCCTCTGAATGGCAGCACAACTCTCCCAGTTTTGTGTCATTAGCAAACTTGCTGAGGGTATACTCTGCCCCATCACCCAAATCATTAAGGAAGATGTTAAACGGGATCAGACCCAGTATTGACTCCTGCAATACACTGCTAGTTGTATTGGCCTCCAACCACACTTTGTGCCACTGGCCAACGCTCTTGGCCTGGCTGTTCAGTCAGTTTTCAATCCACCTCACTGTCTGCTCATCCAGCCCATTCTTCATCAGCTTCAGGAGACAGTGCTGAAAGCCTTACTGAAGTCTAGGCAGACAATAACTACTGCTCTCCCCTCATTTACCAGGCCAGTCTCTTCATCGCAGAAGTATATCAAATTGATCAAGCTTGACTTCCCCTTGGTGAATCCATGCTGACTACTACTGATCACCTTGTCCTTCATATGCCCAGAAATAGTCTCCAGAATTAGCTGAACTGTTGTGTTCCCAGGGATCAAGGTGATGTTGACCAGCTTGTAGGAACTACTAGGTCCTCCTTTTTGAAGACAAGAGTGACATTTGCTCTCCTCTCGTCTTTGGGCACTTCTCCCAAACACCATAATCAACCAAAGACTCAAGAGTGGCCTCGCAATGACATTGGCCAGCTCCCTCAGCGCTCATGGGTGCATCCCATCCAGGACCATGAACTCATGTATGTCTGCTTTGCTTAAGCATTCCCTGACCTGATCCTCTTCCACCAAGGGTATACCTTCCTTGCTCCAGACTTTTCCCAGAATCTCTGGGACCTGGGATTCCTGAAGGCCTGTAAAGACTGAGGCAAAGGCAGCATTCAGTATCTCAGCCTTTTCCATGTCCTATGTAACCAGGTGTCATTGACCAATGGGCCCACATTTTCGCTAGCCTTCCTTTTGTCACCTATGTAACAACAGAAGCCCTTCTTTTTGTCTTTGACATCCCGCGCCAGAATCAACTCCAGTTGGGCCTTGGCTTTCCTAACCTCATCCCTGCATACTCAGCCAGTGCCTCTTGTGTTCCTCCCAGGAACACATCTGCCAAATGCCACCCTGAGACAGGTGAGACATACAGCAGCCATACTAGTTCAGCTAACAGCCCCTACTATGCCTTCCAGCCTGCATCTGTGTGCATTATGTCAACACAGTGAGTAAGTCTGAACTGATTGGCTAACCACTGCACAAAGTGGAAGTTATTTTTCAGTCAGATGAATTCCCTTATCAGAGCCATACAGATGTTTGGGCTAGTGTCACTTGCAGGTGGAAGTCACACAGATAGGAAGAATCAAAAACAGGAGAGAAGGGTGCCAACTATTTGAGCCAATACCACCACTGGAAAGTTACTTGGCACATACTGCACATGCCAAATGGGAAACAGATTGTCTAGGAGATGCAACTACTCAAACAACAACACACCTCAATATAACAAAATCCCTTTAAAAAAAAAAGTGAAACTTTGCGGCATGAACACCAAGCTGTATATGGCTCAGGCTCTTTAAATAGACTTGGACATACACATTTATAGGTTGTTAGGAAAGTAACTATCTATTCAGTTTTGTGGTCCACAAAAGCGCATGTATACAAGACTCAGAAATTCTGTTGTGAACACTAAGAAAGCTGGACACATACTTGTTTCTTAAGTTATAAGAACTGGCTTACAACGAGCCAAGAACTTAGAAAAATCAGCTCCAAAGATTGAAGATTTTATACCCCAAAATATTTTTTGTACAATACTTTAGTTCATGAAAACATAAAAAATAAATTTGTATCTTGAATTAAAATACTAACAAATTGCTTACTGTTGGAATTGCAGTTGTACAGCTAACTCTTCGAAGCCGCCTCTGCATTAGATCATGCTCCATGCCATTGACTTCAGCTTTCAGGCGTTCGAGCTCTTCCTTCTCAAGCTTCAGTTCCTTTGCTAATCTCTCCATCCTTGCTCGTTGATGTAACAGCAAGGCTAATGGTTTACACAGAATAAATAGTTACTAATACAAAAAACCTGGAAAACTGAATTCTTAACTTATGCGTAAGAGTCATGAGTGACCTTTCTGGAAAAAAAAAGTGATCATAAACATGCAGCCAAATATCAGTGTGAAGATGCTTTCATGCCAAATGAACTACAATTTAGAACAAAGTTCTTCCAGAATAAAAACACATTTTAAACAGTAACTTGAAGTTGATATTACCATTTTGGTCAAAGCTTCTTTTTTTGCATTTGGTCTTTCTCGTCTCAAAAATACAAAGGCACCTGTACAAGGAGACAGCTTCTCAGGATGAAACAGCAACCTAGTTTTATTAATACTGTACTGACAAAAAAAAAAAATAAAATACCAGAGGTAAGATCAGAAGGTAACACACACTTCATATCTGCTGCTCAATAGCAGCTGACACACTAGCCTTAAGACATTAGCCAAATGTCAGTCATGAATTGTTTTTTTCACTGTTGGTGCAGATTATGGTATAATCTTAGCTTTTCAATAAGCTCAGTACTATAAATTCCCCAGTGCTCTATGGCAAAACTATAGAACTTCAATAAAATAGACTAGAGAATCCAGAAAATAACAAGTGGGGGCAGCTCAGGTGCTTCAGAGTCTTTAATTCTGCAGTAGAGCTGATCTGCTGTTCTCTAACCTCTCTCTGCTGTTAATCATGCTCTCTTATTTTTGTCATGGTACTGAAACTTATGACTCTCAGTCACAAGCTGATGTTGGGCTCCCAGAGCAACCAAATAAATTCTGACCAGCCAGAAATTAATATTCAGTTTCTGCAGGAAGAGTCTGTCTCAGTATTTCACTATGATGCAAAACTGGCCAAGTTAATTCGTGTGATACTTAGCACTTTCTGATCTGGGTGTTTTTAACCTGATTCAAGTCTACTAGGACAGAGGAAAATAAGAGAAATTTGGTGTGGGTGTTCAGACAAGCCCACTGCTCATATAACAATGTTCATACATTTGAACAGTTGGCTGGAAGACATTACTGAATCTGCAAAATGCTGTTTCATACAATGCACCAGCCAGCACCTGCCCTCTTCTTCACCACTATCCAACATAGGCAAAGGAAAACCAAATAATCTCTCAAGAATATTTGCATACTAGCTAAAAAAAGTTAGAAAAATAAGCAACAATATGACACAGCTTACTGGGGGAGGATAAAAAACCCCAACCCAGTCAGGAGCATAAAAATGACAGTGGTTTTTATCAGATATTAGTATTCTGTGCAAAAAAAGTAGCACTGTACTTTGGATTTTGTATGGATCCACCAATTCATGGCCAAAGAATAAACACTGAAAATCCTATCCATGAATAACATCAGATGTTTTTATAATACAGGCACCAGTATTACTGAAAAAAAACTGTTCTCTACTTTTTGAAGTAGCGTCAGTCATCCAAGTAGAATTTAAGAGATCACAAAATTTTAAAAAAGTACAGACACCAGGCTGTATGATTTTCCACTATCAAACCTTGTCTTTGTGGATTCCTCCCAATTCAACATCTGATATGACTACATTACATAGCTTCTCTTTATACTCTAGTACAACTCATCAAACATGACTCACGCTACAAAGAAACAGTGGAAGTATAGACACTAGAATGGATTTTTGTTAACGCTTTTCACCACAGTTCATATTCAAAAGAAAGTTAAATAAACTTCTTCCCTATATTAAGCTGTTAAGTATACTCTTCTTTAGGACTCCTTTGTGGTAGTAAAGAATATAATGTTTATTCTTCTACAATTTATTTCTATCAAGAGTTCAGAGTGCAGCAGTACTAAAGGCTGTAATAAAGTCCCAGCTGTGGTAGGTATTGCCACAAAAGCAGATGCCCCAAAAAGCATATATTAACTTTTTTGGTTTATTATTATGTTCGTTTTATTGGTTTTGTTTTCCAAATACACAAATCTAGTCAAAAATACAAAGGGAAAACCAGATTTCTACATTTCAGAATATGTCTTTCTCAGAGCATATAGCCTAGGAGTTACAGACCTACTAGTGTTCATTGTCTCTAAATAACATTTCTAACTGAGTCTACCAGGTACAGAACAGACCTTTGTTGATGAGTTAGAATAGCTCAAAAGACACGAATTGAGAAATCAGGAACTACAGGGCAGCATGATAACCATTATTACAGCTCTCAAATGAAAGGATGGCTAGAAGGAGCAATGGAGGAATAGACTCCCCTTTCCAAACACAAATCTAGAAACAAAGCTCATTCTTTAAATAATTGCTGCTGATTATTATTCTGTCATTATCCAAACGATTGGTTTGAATGCTTGCAGACTGATTCATTTGCTCAATTTTAAGTGGTTTCATATCTATAAAGCAGATTGAGAAAAACACTTTTCAGCTAGAGGTTCAATTTCACCTTTTTTTTTTTAACTAAAAACTTAATTCTTTACTTAATTCTTCATTTATACGTGGCATTAAGACTAATTATGTTCTATTCCTGTGCAGAAGAACACACATCCTAAAATTTGTCTGCCAATCTCTTCCTCCTCTTTGAAAGGGGAAGACATAAACTTTTGATTAAGTTCTTCAAAATAATGATTTTAATACCTTTCACAACAAAAATATGATTTGTGTTGACACCCAAAATAATTTTAGCAGCAATCCTACTTCTCCCTTCTTTCACTTACAACTCTTCAATTTAAACCAAATAAATTGGATTCAAATTCCCTGAAGAAGTTAGTGCTTCACGTTTTATAAAGCATCCGAGTATGGAACAATACAAAAAATAATAAAATCCACATGTAAATTTATGACACAGTTCTTCAAACACAGAATTTACAAACTGGACACACAGTATATGAACAAACCACTTACTCTTGCTAGTTGCAGTGTTTTCTGTTAAGAAATTCGCCTAACATCAAAAGCATAGCAACTTTAAGAATCTCAGAAATTCTTTATGTATTAGACAGAAATTTGGCAAAATTTTTAAAAAATCAGAACAAACTCTCTCATTAGATGGTTTTTAGTGCAATTTCTATCCTTCTCTGTACAGGTTCAAAAATTTTCACTTAGTAAGTAGCAAAATCAAGATGAAAATGCACTTCACAATAATACAATTTGCAGGGTGAAACATTTACCTTGAGTGTAAGCATAGTCATCTGATCCAGAACTAGAACTTCTCTGATATTTATGGCTTCCTTTTTCTCCTCCAGATCCTGGGATTACAGAAATAGGCTGAATAGGTTCTGGTGCTGCAGAACGCTCTTCTTGGTCCACTAAATTTAAAAGATTCTCAGTCGGTGCTCGACCTACTGTGATTTTAAAAATGGTTGGGTTTGGCTGAGATACCATTACCCGAGGAGACTGTGTTGGTGCACCTGTAGGTCCAGTTGGTTGAGTGTAGGTAATATATACTGGATTAACACTAAATGGAGGTTTGGGTTGACCTGACATACCTCTTGATGGAGAGCTTGAAGGAGGAGTAGTGGCTGCATACAGTGGGTGCTGGTTTCGTTGAGATGGTTGATTACTTATTGGTGAAGGACTTCTGTTCATTGCAGTCCCAGGTCTTTGTGGTGGCTCAACTGTAATTTCTATTTTATTCATGGAACCTTTGGGTAAACTAGGTCCAGCAAAAGGAGGAAGATATGATACAGAGTGACCGCCTTGTTTTTGGAAAGTCTGGGATGCTTGTTGATATGGATGGGTTGGGACAGTTGAAGGACTAGGAGGCATGAAAACATGTGAACTCTGATGACCCAACTGAGGAGGTTGAACCTGGTGTTGAGGAGAGCCAAAGGGAGAGGGACACTGGGATGCCGGTGGTGACCGAAAAGCTGACTGAGGGATCTGGGGTTGTTTAGGAGAATACTGAGAAGGTTGGTAGTTCTGTTGATGTGGATACACAGGTAGAGGACGGGGAGTATAATGTGGAACTGGGCCCTGTGGCGATGAATGCCACTGTGTATTCTGAGGAGTCTGTCGTCCTGAAGAACTTTGAGATGTTTGTCTTATATAAATAGAGCCAGGAGTCCCATAAAGATTGCTTGGAATCTGTGGAAGAATTTGTAGAGCTCTGGGTACACTCTGTCCCGAGGGGAGGTTTTGTGATACTGTAACAGTAATGGGATTTGTACTGTACCGAGGTATGTGCATATACGTGGGAGGAGGGCCTTGCATAGCAGACGTGTTCATTCCTGGTTGTATGGAAGATGGCTGTGGAGGTGGCTGTGGAGGAGGAGTAGCTGCATTTCTATTCTGGTCATTCATGAAAAATGGATTGTAACTAGGAGAAGCTGCCACAACAGCAGGAGCAGAATGTGGTTCTTGAACTAAGCATATCAGCTGTTTACCTGCTGTGCGTTGTGGATCAATATGTCCATCACTTGAACTGTGTACCAGTGTACGACCACCATTAAGTTGAGTTCCATCCCCTGCATGATAGCTGGTATGAGGATGAATACCCAGATTAATGTGCAACAGGCTATTTCTATTCATTCTGGTGTCATCAGGGCTATGGTACTCCATATATAAGTATTTGTTGCTCTCCTGTGAGAGGGCTCGACAACAGGCATCTAGGTTGTTGTTGTTCTAGGAGGAAGAATGGACACATCTTATTGTCAAAAACCACAAGAAAAAGCCACTGCTCAGCATTCAACCAGCATTCAACTGAAGATGCAATCAAGCCTAGCTTGAACACAACTAGGAATAACAACTCACAGATACGAATTTTGAAATAAAGGTAATACCTACTACGTCACAGTATGCAAGTAGTCATAGCTCACACTGAATCTAGCAAAATGCTGTGGTAACACCAGCTACAGTATAACGTATTAAAAATCAAATCCCAGTTTTGGGGAAAACAATGGTTAGAACTCTTGTCATCTTCTGCAGGGAACAGGTATGTACAATTAACTATTTTAATAACAACACGAATCAAACCAAACTAGATCAAAATTGCAAACTCTGGAAAGGTGAAACAAAAATGTAGATGACACTTTAAAGTTTCACAGAATCACAGAATGGTAGGGGTTGGAAGGGACCTCTGAAGATCATCTGGTCCAACCCTCCTTCCAAGGCAGGATCACCTAGGGCAGGTTGCACAGGAACACATGCCGTTGGGTTTTGAAGGTGTCCAGAGAAGGAGACTCCACAACCTCTCTGTTTTCACCTTTATTTTACTGTTTACCTGAGTATTTATCTTTTAAACTGTCAGGTAAAGCCCAACCTTTTAAACAGACTTTAGTGCGTTAAAAATTAAGTCAGAATAAGTATTGCTTGAAATAGTACTGGTAATTCCACAAAGCACCTTACAATTCTGACATAATTTCAATGGCCTTTAAATTTCAGGCTCAAGGCTAAAAAAAGGTTTATTCATACATCAGTGAGGAAACCAAATAACTTCTGTAAATATTTGATTTGTTTTGTGGTGCCAGTAGCTAAAACTATACAGACAATAAATTATGAATCAAATCAAAAGTATAATGGGGAATTCCCTTTCCCTTCTTCCCCTCTCCACTCGTTTGAGCTTCATCTAGTCTTGTTAAAAGAACAACAGGAATGATAACTTTTCCAAAAGACTAAAATCACTAGAAAGCATTCCAGACTGGAGATATTTTTTTCCTCCCCAGTTTCTTATACAACAGCCTGTATCAGCTGAGGTTCAGTTTTTAATTTAAACAGTAGTGAAAGAAAAAAAAAAAGACTTTAAGTCAAGTTCAACTACATCTGGCCCTCAGCACCCTAAATTTGTTACGTGTGATCCAAGACCAGTACCTTCTGTGACATACAGCACCTCCTACCAGAACAAGTGTGTACGTATTTATACATACATGCCTACACCGCTCCATCCTTAGCATGCTAAAATTACCATTCTAAGGAATATACATTAATAATGTTTTCACTTCTGTTTTAAACATTATCACTTTATAAAGTTTGTATACATACTAATACTCACATGGCCTTGCAATACAATTTTCAACAGCCTATTCAGTTGGTTGAAAAGTCACAGTTACATTTCTTTTTCTAAAGGACTGGTACCTAGCCAATCTTAATAATAAAGTGAAGAGGACTTTCCCAACATTTCATATGAATTCACTATCAGGGAACACACATATTCAGCATCTTCTCAGATTAAGACTTACTACTGAACATGACAAAAGACAGAAGAGTCCAACATTTAATTATGTATTGCTCTCACTCTATGGATACTTCTCCCTGACTACTTCCCCTTCATGCCAAACTCCCCTTCTAGACCCCAATTGTCAATGGGAATATCCAGACATATCACTGAAAAATTTAAAACCAAAACGTGTGGGAACCAGACCTTATAATAATAACCAGCACCACAGTGCCAAGACAGCAGTCTCATAAAAGTTAACCACTACCATTAGCCACTTGCCACCTAAGCAGGACTTCATAAAGAGAGTCCTCAGCTTCCTTAGGTCACTTCAACAGGGTGGAGGTAAAAAGAACATAGATAGGACAACTCCTAATCTGATTTTCTCAGGGTATGGAATATATTTGTCATTTCAAGGGACCTTCAATTTTCAATAGGTCCAAAACTCAGTGGTTTATATCTAGAGAACAGGTTAATATATATCTAGGTTAATAATATATCTATTGCAACAGGTTAATGGAAACCAACTCATGTATCTTAAAACAAGTATAAAATGGGTTTGGAAACAAATCCTACACTCTAAAAAGTGACAGATATTTGCAATGTAATGTTAACTAGCTATCCAGGACACTGTATCATAGATACTGAACACCGTATGCTTCTGCAGCATTAGGGGTTCTTTATCAGTTTAAAGATGTCTATAAACTTAAACATAGTTCATCAAAAGGATCGTGTACTTAACAGTACTGAAGAGATGACTGTCAGGGTAAGTAAGGCTTTATATTGCAGTGCTTCCCCCACTTCACATTTGTCGGAAAGCAATTACACAGAATCACAGAATGGTAGGGGTTGGAAGGGACCTCTGAAGATCATCTGGTCCAACCCCCCTGCCAAGGCAGGATCACTGAGGGCAGGTTGCACAGGAATGCATCCAGTTGGATTTTGAAGGCCTCCAGAGAAGGAGGCTCCACAACCTCTCTGTTCCAGTACTCCGTCACCCTCCCAGTAAAGAAGTTTTGTCTCATGTTGAGGTGGAACTTCCTGTGCTGCAGTTTGTGCCCATTGCCCCTCATCCTGTCACTGGGCACTACTGCAAAGAGACTGGCTTCATCCTCCTGACAGCCAGACTTCAGATATTTATAGACATTGATAAGGTCTATAACTCTGGTAATTCATTTGTGTTTGTATGGTTTAGAAGACACACAATGCAAAACTTACAGCCACAGTTTTAAGTAAACTTACTCTTCTGCCAGGGACATGTAGCATGCAAATGCAGCTTCACTACTTTCATATGCAGCAGTTTATCACATTAGGTTCCACCTTAGCCGTGGCCACACAAGGCTAAACAGATCTTACTGTTGTTTCTATTGACAGATGTTTCTATTCCACTCCTGAATCTTCCCATTAACGGAAGGTATTCCCACGACTTTGAAAAATTATTACGTGTGGTCGCT
This sequence comes from Phaethon lepturus, assembly GCF_000687285.1. NCBI lineage: Eukaryota > Metazoa > Chordata > Aves > Phaethontiformes > Phaethontidae > Phaethon > Phaethon lepturus. The sequence goes on from NW_010517192.1 coordinate 22,521, forward strand.
TATTATCACTTCCAATTTGTGACTTTAGATGAAGGCTGAAGGAAGAAGTGGGAAGAAAAAAAAAAAAACCTGCCACCTGACTTGGAAACAGAAAAGTAAAAATAAAACATCTGGACAGCTGTGGCAAAAAGATGCCATGAAAACAGAAAACGTTTATATTCCTAGCTAAAGCCAGTTCCTTGGAAGAATGAGTCACTGTTTGCTAAAAACTCTGTATATGTATGTTATTTATGTAGCCATCAATAACGATCCCATTAGCCACTTCCTTATTCCTTGTATGCATACAGTCACAGGTCACATAGACAAAGAAGAACAGTCAGCGAAAAAACCCCACAAATATAAGTGAAGAATAATAAAATCTTTGTACATAAAAGACAGGAAAAAAACGCAAGTAACAGAGTCTTCCACCCTTTCAAAATAAAACCAGAAGAATGACAATCTATGCTCCATGTGTACTACTAAAGAGAATTTTCATACTACAAAAATAAGATACACAGACTCTTAAAAACTCTACCATACCTGAAGCATGCACTGAGATACCACCCCTTCAGGTATCTCAGGGAAACGTTGTCGGAGATCATGGAGTACCTGCACATCGAGCTGTTGACTGCCCTGCGCCATGCCAGATTGATGTCCTTCCAGATTACCCAAAAATGGAAGTCAACAGGCCTTCCAATGATTATGGTCTTCTGAGGCTTCGGGCATTTTCTGTAAGAAAGAAAACACAATCAATTATCTTTTGAGCCATCACAACAACTTTTCCTCTTTCCCCAGCTGCATGTGTAAAAGAACTACTGTATTACATTTTTAGATCTAGATATCAAGAGAGACAATGGCTTAAACACAAGAGTGGGAATCATCAAGTCTCAAATTTATTAAAGCACTTAACATATCACAGGCATGTCTATATGACATTACATTGGAATGTGCTAGTTCAGGTCTTTACACAGTCCCATTGTGTTACCATGTAGGCATAACTTAATCTGACCTGCATAAACCAGAATAGTTACGTATTTACTCCCAGTGAAATTCTGAACAGTTTGTAGAAAAGTCAGAAGTTATCACAAAGCATGCATGTTTTTGATATTTACAACATGCTAGAAATAACAGGCTAGAAAACCAAGTAGCACGATTATCCAAAAATATTCCTCTAGTAATAGCACTTAAACTCTTTTCTTTTTACATTACTACAAATCCAAAAGGTTGGAAGCAACGTTTTTGTGAAACACAAGAATTAAACAGAATTTAAAGAGTCCTTTTTAGGATTATGATAAGCATCTATTTAAGATTTTTGTACAGCACCTATTACATTCATACTAACATGATTAGTGACAAAAAAACCCTCTATCCATTTCAGGAGTCTTGTATTCAACAGTGAAAAGATTCTATCTGAACTTCAATACCCAAGGACTACTAGAAGGCAAATACAGTCTAAGTCAACAAATGCTCTTCTCACTTGTGGCTCATGATCACATCAGTAATCAAAAGGTAGCTGAAGTCTAAGATTCACAAAGTCTTAGCGTGAAGGTGGTACATGACATAGGCCCTGTAACACATTTATTATTGCTAAGCTTCCAAAGCCTTTACAACAGTACTACTCAGTTGAATTCTTAACTGCAGAGAATGTAGTGCTCTGTTCAATGGAAATGAAAGTCAGATACCAGCAGAGTTGGTGTTCAAGTAATATATTAGCTACTCAAAGTCCCGAGTTTAAGTCATGCTTATCTCAACCTCAGTGCAATTGTGAGTGGCTCATAGTATAGATATTCCAGTCAGTTTTCATTTGTTAGCTCAACTTCCCACAGTAGTCTAGAGCAGTACAACAGATCAGCACATACATACACATACCTTTATGCACTAATGAACTCCGACAGTTTCCATTATCTGTCCTAAGAAAGACTCTTAGTTTTCATAGGCAAGAAAATAGAACATATATATCTTCAAAGAAATATAAAATGCCAGCTTTAAGGTAAAAAAAGCTTTGGTGTTTATTTATTTATTTATAAATTATTATTTTGAATATTTAATAACAACACATCTTTCTTTTTTGACCTCTTTCTAAATAGTAACAACAACCACCACCACCACGACAATAAAAACAGAAGTCCACTCCACTGTCTGGCTACTTTGTATGTGGACAGCTCTTAACTGACATTAGCATTCATTAAATAACACATATGCTTACAGCAAGGGTTGCTCTCTGTTGTATCTGATGTATTCCAGTATCCAGTATCTATCACATCACACTGTTTCTCAAGATAAATGAGACAAGTTTAAAGAACAGTGAGATATGTGAATTATCCTGCTGTGGTTTAAGAAATTCTACAATAAACTTACTTCGTATAATCACAATGCAGTTCTGTCCACTGCAGTAATGCTGCAGACCCCTTTTAAAATAAAAGAAAACAAATTTCAACTGACTGTAAGAGTCAGCTGAAACTTCGTATCTACACTCACAGTAGGGGATCTTTTATAAAACTTATTTTTCATAAATGACAAATATCATACTCTAAAAGGCAGACCATCTTTGAATTCTCAAAACCTGACAGCAATCAAGCTCTATGTGTTTCTAGACAACTATCTTTTTCCCAGGAGGCAAGGGATGAAGTGCAGTAATGGAGGAGTACCCTACCAGAATAAATTGCAGTTAAAACCCCTGTGGAATAACAATGACAGTATCTGAAAATCTGAAGTAGAAGATAATAATTTTAAGAATTTCATTTGCATGAGCAAAAGCCTTTGCATCACTTCTCTCTTCAAATGCAAATTCAAATGTAACATCGGTGAGCAGACTTGGAGATCCACCATCGATACATACAATGTCTTTCTACAATGCTTTCATAATAATCTAAATTAATAATTTCTTTGATGTTTTCCTAGCACTTTCCAAATATGTGTGGTGAGTAGAGATATAACACTCAAAGTAATTGGTAGTTATTGGCCAACTATGAATTCCATCACAGAGTTCTCTTCTAAACACAAATAATGGATAACAAATTTCCATTCTCATTTTGAAGAGTTGAAGCTTCTGGCCTTTACAGTTACATGGGTAGTCTTGAAAAGTCTACAAGAAACCCAAAATAATTGCCTTGAGAAGCATGAACACACAATCATTTCGAACTCCTTGGATTCCATGGCTACACAACTGTGGAACTTGGTTATTTTTCAGCCAATACCACAAAATTCACTACTGCCATATCTAGGAGACCAGACCATACCTAATGCCCAGCATTTTGTCCTGCCTATTCTGCTTGACCTGCCTATAACTGACCACACATTTTCCACTCTAAGCAGGCACAAACTGGCTGGAATACACCACTTGCTTCCCATCTTGCTCCACAGCACCAGGCAGGTGGAGAAGCAAGTTGTTCAGAGAGCCAAGAGCTTACAGTGCAGACAACACAGCTAAGATGCTTAGACAACAAGAGCTCCTACTGAGCCACAAGAGACTAGGAAAGCAATCCTTCAAAGCTTCTTTCTTTCACAGCATGTACAGGCTAAGGGACATGCCGAGGTGCACTATACTACCAGACTTATAATTACTGAGAGTTCACAGAGTAGAACACATCAAAAAAACAAACCCTAAAGTCACAATGAAAGCAAGCTGCTTCACTTTTTAACTTTCAAAAATGAGTTGAGGCTACCCAAACTGTAGTTGAAAAGAATTTAATGAGGATGGAATAAATTGACATTGCTATATACATGGCAGTTCTAATGGCAAAAACAAAGGATATTGTTGCAGAATTGGTCCCGCTGTGTTAACAAAGAGACGACCTCGGCAGCCACTAGTGAGTCTTGAGGATTATGCAAAGCATGACTCAAGTCCTGAACAAGTACACTAATCAGTTTTTCACACCTTTTACATGTCCAAATTAATGTACAGGAAAACAGTATCTTAATCTTCTTTCCCTAAGCCATCTGTGTACCTTGTAAGTTAAGAAAATAGTCAACAGTTCCATCAATCAACCGATGCCGCTTTTCTGAAAGAATGGATAAAAAAGTAGAATTACTATAGTCTTGATACTCCCCACAAATATGTTCAAATATATACAGAAGGAAATCCATTTCACTACTGTTATTTTTGAAGCACTAAATCACCTAAAATGAAAACACACGAATCATCAGTAACGAGATCCAACTGAAAAATAAATTAGGTCAATACATACTATCTGGAAGTTTATAAATTATGTACTGGTGTGCACTTATGCAATTACAATGTATACAGCAATTAAAATAATTCCTGAGTGAATTTCCAGAAAACAGGTTACCTGGAAGACAGTTTCTCATGCCTCAACAATTGAAAGTTAATTGTTAAGAGTTTTATAACAGTTGGGCCATGAAAGGATCAGAGGAAAAAAAACAAGACATAACACATCAATAAACAAATCAGTTTATAAGAGAGAGCAACATTTCAAAGGCATCCTGCTTCTATATGTTTTAAGTAAATTCCTCCATCTTAAAAGATTATTTCAATCTTTAGATTACAAGGATGAGGAAACACAGATGGATTTAATACAGTCAGGTCAAGAAACACAATTTTTCCTCTGAATACTACACAAATGTAATTCTTAAATTTCATTGTCCTGACTTCTAATAAAATGCAATGCTAATGTCTACAGATGAAAAGTGGATTTATCAAGTGGCATTTACATGAACTCAATCCAAGATTTGTAAATTAATCTATTTTTCCCCCTCCTTGTTTATCTTTGTTTCATCAAAGTGTTGAAGATAAGTTTTGGCCTTCAGATTCATAAATGCAGTAGACTTTTTTTTTTTTACTTAAGCACTCACAGGTCAATTCCTTCAAATCCTTGCACTGGACTGACAGGCTTTTAGCCAAGATGTAGAAAAGGATTCAGGGAAAGCTAGCAAAGCTGGATGCTCTATTCTATCTAAACATTGCAAGAACTAGAGTATGAAGAAACCAGGAAATTTAGGTGGACAAACAGTAAAACAATATCAACTTCTTAATTATGGAGTCTTCAGAACAGAAAGAACAAAATTAATATTAACACAAATCAGTAAGCTGAAATAAAAATTAACATATCTAACATCTCCACCAAGCAAAAGTGATTTTGACTAGAGATATTTAAAGTCATTTGCAGTAAATATGAAGCGGCAAAACCAATAAACAGTTATACAATTCAAACTCATGACCACAATTCCTAATTGTTATCTGTTTAAATACGATTTGTCAATACCAACAACTCATTCCTGTTTATATCTGCTACTGGCATTTAGGCATGTAACTTCTGATATGAGTAACACTGGTATCAGTATCACTGCTACTCAGAACTTTATTCCTGTTCTGAACCAAACAGAAGAGCACTAACAGCCTGAATATCCTCCCTGAACAGGGATTTTTCTTCTTTGGAAAGGAAAGGAAATACTACCTTATTCCTCTGGTAGTAAATAGAGGGAGAACTATGAAGAGGGAGGATGGGAACTGTGGAAGTAGAAAAAGAGATGAAAGTAAAAAATTCAGTTTCATTAATCTGGATCAATACAGAGTTTTACTTCCACCAAAAATGGCAGGGTAGATAAAAATGAGATCATGACCAAAAGAGAATTATGATGTTCTTTAAATGGAAGAACAATTATAAAAACTTAACACTCATTTGTAATTGCTTTTATAAAATATGCCATTTTGTTTTTAAAGCCATGCTAGACTAACTGGCTGCACAGCATGAGTTCTGAATCTAAGTGACATTTTATATCTTTTGTTCTAAATTCGAGTCCATCTTATGAATCATATTCCTTCTTGAGGTAATTTCAATCCATGAGACGTTTTGTTCAGCTTAGTCTTGTTAGCTACAGTTCTTGAATGACTTTTTCAGTTTTGTCATTACATTTTTCCTACTTGTTTATTTTGCTGAAGCTGGTCTCAAGAATAAGTTATCCCACCTTTTTAAAAAGAAATCTGCTGTAGCCTGAAAAAGACTTTTAGAAGAACACAGATCATTCATTGTTGAAACACAAAAAACTTAGCATTATTGGACTTGCTCTACAAAGTAATATTACTAAAGTATACAGCAAACAGAGTACACAAAGTGCTTAGGAAGTAAAAAAAAAAAGTTTTGTGTAGATCACAATTTTTTAATATATGATTAGAAAAAAATTAGTTGCTTACTAATAACATGTATTAGGACATACATATTTCAGGACTACATACTTCTAGATTCCTAAATTCAAGGTGTCCTCTAGTATGGAAATAATCCTACCAAAAAGTCATCCAGATACTGAACTACAGTGTTCTCCTTAACCGGGCACAGTGCATAACAGATTCTTCAAATAACCTAATATTTTACCAACTGTGAAAATTATTTCATTGTACTACTGTAACACAAAGATTTAATCTGCATTTAAAAATTAGCCTAGTTACTAGAAGTATCTTTATTAAATATCACCTATTCCAGCTTCAGCACTCAAACTCAGCAAGTAGTCCAAAGCATTTATTATTATTATTTGGGAATAAAAAAAAACACAAAAAACAAACAAACAAACACACCACACCACAAAAAAAACCCCAAACTTGGGCAAGTTAAGTCCCTAGAAACTCTTACTGGAAAAGGACTTAGAAGTTTTTATTTACCTATACATGTATATAAATTCAAAACTATTCAGTGAATTACATTTGTTTATGTAATTGTTACAGTTCTTGAATGACGTTACCCTATAAGCAAGGACTGCTTAGGGAGCAGATGTCAATTTAGCTTCCAGAATAGATGTGGACAAACTTCCACTGCCTCCAGAGTCATCTAGAGATTTGGCTGTAAGTCCTCCAAGGTTGCCAAGATTTACCGCATATGAGGCAGCATGACAAAGCAGTGAAATCGGCTGTAGAGTTACAACTCTCGCACAACTGAACAGCTTTCTCAACCTTTCTTCCCACTCCAGTCAACTCAGCTGAACTCACAGTGGCCCAGTGAGTATCACACCACTGTGGAAACGAAGCAAAAAGGGTAAAAAAGGGGAAAAGGATACAGGACCAGGAACATCACCTCCCTCTTTTCAGCAGAGGCCAACTGATCACTTACAGCCATAACAAAAATTCACCTCACCTGAAGCAGACTTAGAACAAAAAACCTGAAGCTGTTCTTATATGAACAGCACTAAATCAGGACGGAGATTTTGCCAAGTGGTGTCAACACTGGAGTTAGAGAACGCAGTTGTTGCAATGCAAGAAAGCTGTCAGCTGAGCTCAGAAGGTACACCACCAGGAAGAGGCCAGAACTGAAACTGTACTCCAAGCTTCCCCACAGTCCATGCAATACTGTTCTCTACAAAAATTCTTTCTGAAAACTATGATGGACCAACGGACTACAGGCAGCCAGCTCTTTATTACTGATGTGATTATACCTTCTACATCTCTGTTGACTCATTGGTTACATGCTTCCAAAGGCTAGAATACCCTCCATACCAATAGTAAAACATGAGAAGACAAGAATGGAATTAGTTCAGCTGACAGATTTAGAAAGCACTTTATTAGACAGGGTATTAATATCTTTGGTTTTTACCTAATACCATGGTTTTAACAAATAAATATGATTTCAGCCAAATTCTACATTACTACATGATCACATCCCAATTCCACTTCTGTATTTCAATACTCAAGCAGCTGTTAAGGTATGTAATTACTGTGGTACTTCCTACAATGACTGCAAACATACAGAAGAAAAGCTATTAAATAGCAACATTTTTGTAAATAAGCTTGTATAAAACCATGAAATTTGAAGATGATGACTCAAACTGAGTTGCTTCACACAAAAGATTAACTAAGCAAAACCATGTTTTTTAATATCCCATCCCACACATACCTACTATTTAATAGGTATCTGCACCCAATTATAGCCTTGTAAACACGCCTGGCATGTGACCTGGCTGCAGATGCAATCATGTAATCTCACCTCTAATCCTTGAGCAGCCTCTGGAACCACTGTTGTCTTAAATTCAAAGGTGCCTGCAGTAGAATATTAAACTGACTGTAAATGGTTTAAAGTCATCACACTATACTGATACTGGGAATAATAAAGAGAACAATTGTACACTAGGTTTCCATTCATTTAACCATTCAAATGAACAAAAACAATTAACCAACTTATCCCACAAATGTCAGAACACTCACATCAATTCAGCCAAGACTTTGGATTGCTCTTGCAGCAAAGGCAGGCAAATACTTTTACGGCAATGTGACACTTTTATAAAGATTTGCTACCTGGAGGATCTCAGAAATATAAGAGGCTAAACTGTTATAATAGCGCCAAGAGAGCAATTTTTCCTCACAACCATCTTCAGTCACACTCTGTTTAAACATGATGTATGACAAAAACCAAGGATTACTCTCTCCTGCAACAGTCCAGGTAAAACGATTTTTAGGATTACATATAGCTAAGAAAAACTCTCCCACCTCACAAATCACAATGGTCTTTTGTAACAGAAGCTTTTTTATTTACAGGGTGATATGTCCCACAGCTTTGGGACTGTACTGCTTCACAGAGTGGGAAATACACATACAACAGAATCTAAAGACGTTTTGTCAGTTCATACAGACATATTAAGCTCAACAAAGCAAAAGAAAAGCAGTCAATATTTAAATTGAGCTCAGCATACTGCTGTCACTGGTCTGAATGACTGGCTATCACTAAAAACATAACTTCATGGTTTGGCAAGCTGTCTTATGATGAACATTTGTTCACTTGTGTAAAGGAAGATCAATAGATTCATAAAGCTCCTGGATGATAGGAAGGCAATCTGAAGCACAATAAAGAGGTATACAGCAAAATAAAACTAAAAATAAAGCTGACAAGCTATCACTCCTGACTAACCGATCTCTTATATTAAGGTAAAGTTATACATGCTCACCTCATAATTCTTGGTTTGATATCCCTGTCCATTTAGCCATACAATAGTATGGATTCCAGAGATAGAATCCATCAGATTCTATAAATGATGAATATTGTGATACAATGTGGTGTGTCTTCTTCACACAAAAGCAATATGCAATTCTGAGGTATGAGAAACCTGGACGGAAGAAATCCATTCTTGGCACAACAGTGACACTATCTAGAAATAAGACACAAGCACAATAAGGTTTCATCTGTGGGCATGCATGTTAATGATGCAGGTTGTTACTAAAATTAAAAAAACCATAACCAATCACTATGCCCTCTTAGGCATGTATTTTGTGTTGCTTTGTGTGCTTTGGCATTTGCTTTGCTTTTGTCCCTTTCATTATAGTCTGTCATCTTTGTAAGGCATCAACATCTAAATGGACTAGTGTTATCTATTTACTGTTCTTCCTCTTCCATCTATGATAGAAGACCAAAAAAACAGTCGCAGAAACAATATAAACAGTTTAGTGTTTATACAGAGTAAAAAAAAAAAAAAAAAAAAAAAATCAGGGATTGAGACACCAAGTTGCCAGGCAGAAAAGGAGTTAGAAGTATTGCTCTAGAAAGATCCAACTTTTTCAAAACAAGTTGCACGTTATTCTACGGCCTCGGTCATGATTAAATTTCTGTCCTTTAAGATGGGACTACTATTTGACAATAAGAGACCTTATTTATACCACTGCTTTGGAAGCAAAAGAAAAGGAATGAAAATCAGCTCTACCCTATACACAAGTCAAATCGCCACAAAGTATAATTTACTTTTAATAGCTACGTGGTACATTACACCATGAGATATTAAAAACTGAATGATAATAAGACGACTATGTAACTGGAACAATGATACTCATTTTAGCAAGCAGCTAAGACATTCTTTGCCAGTAATTCCTGTACCAAGTACATCACAGAATTGTAAAATGGTTTGGGTTGGAAGGAACCTTTAAAGATCATCTAGTCCAACCCTCCTGCTGAGGGCAGGGACATCATCCGCTAGATCAGGTTGCTCAGAGTCCCGTCCAGCCTGACCTTGAACACTTGTAATGATGGGGCATCTACTTCTGTGAGCAGCCTGTTCCAGTGTCTCACCACCGTCACCATAAGAAATTTCTTCCTTATGTTCAATCTAAACCTACCAACTTTCAATTTAAAACCACTGCCCCTTGTTCTGTGACTACAGGCCTGCGCAAAAAGTCTCCCTCTGTCCTTCTTACACGTGTCTCATATATTGAAAGGCCACATCAGATACTAGTAAATACTTCATCAGGAATTTATGGTTCTTGCACTTCAAGGAACAACTAGAAGCAGCTCTTGCTACATAACAAAGCTACAAGAGAAGTAAGTTCTTCAGCAGTGAGATAGTTCATGAATGATGCTACTATGCAACAAGTACTAATTTCCAGAAGAGTTCTGCAGAATACTAGGTGAAACTAAAAGTTTTAAACACAAGTGAGTTTGCATGCCTCACAGATAATCCTGAGACTATCACAAGTATCACATTAGTATCAAAAGCTATGAGGACTGTGAACTGCCTTTCTTACCAGGACATATGACCTATGATTATTGACTGAATGTTTGTGAAATATAGGCTGTGGCTAGAAAAAACCTGCAGTGAACAAGCACACTGTCAGATTTCCTAATTCATAACCTCTGAGCGTTGGCTCTGCTAAAAACAGTTTTACAATGATGCAAATTTTTTTTTGTTGTTATATCCTATTTTGGGAATCAAAACAAGCCAGTAAGGATACAAGAAAACAAGTATATACTGTAAAGCATGGGAAAAGGTCTACTGCAAATTCATGGATCATAAACTTCAGCTTCTTTTTTTTTTTTTTTTTTTTTAGTACAGCCTGCTATTCATATCTCCAGGTTTAACAATTACTAGAAACTGAGGTTTATATTAGGAACTTAGCTAACAAACTGCAAAAATACTGAACTATTGTTTAACACACAAATTGTTCCAGGAAGTGAGCTTCCTTCTCAAAGGTGTGAGATTAATATTTCTTGAAGAAGAAATGTCTCTAATGGCTATGGAGAAAGAGTTATCTGCAGGTCACCAGTCTGAATCTCAACCAGTTCAAGAGGAATTTAATGCTGTTCCAGCCTAAGAGATATGTTTCATAGCTCCTACACAAGGTAAGTGATTCTCAGCATTAGCTCCTGCTCCTACATCACAAATTCATTGCTATGCTTTGAATTCGCTTGTAAGACATTCAGAACAGACTTTGTTGAAATATATATTTATTTACATTGTCAAAATACAATGAGTCCTTACACAAGGGACATCCACAAAATGCAACACTGTATGTACTTTTGCAGGAGTTCAGAGCAGTAAGCATTCACTAAAGCCAGAAGTTTCAAAAAGACTGAAGACAACAGTCATGTTTTAAAAAATATGAACCAAATTGTCATTTGGTTTACCACACAGAACTTGTAAAATTTCAGAGTTAACTACACTCCTAAAGCAACTGTTACATATTCAAATGGCTATTCACATAATTAGCCTAAATGTCTCCCTCACTTTTCTTCACCTTTTCACTTTGATTTGGACTTCTCCCTATTAAAAATGTTTGCTCTAAAAACATGAATTTCTATCAATAAATCTGAAAGAAACTACTGCCCATTTGCAGAGTAAAAGCAACATGAGCACGTTAGTCATCTAAGCCTGTTGATATTTCCATAAAAGGCACACTGCTGCACTTCATGCATTCAGGGCTATACCATTTGAATTTTAATCAGTTATTTCATTTATCTGGGTGGCTCCACAAACAATTTCACAGTGATGTAAAACTCGGCCATCCTCTCAGAGCCAGCTGAAGTTGTACAACAACTACAAAATTTAAATTCACTCCTTTTAGTCAACCATGCTATGAATTAGCCATAGGATGAGTGATTTACAACAGAAACGTTAAAAAATAAAATTTGGTTATGCTACCAAAGCAAACTTGAACTGTTTGAATTAAGCCATTCTTAAGGTAGAAAGGGTAGAAAAAAGTTCTAGATCAATTGTTTAAACATCAGGTTTCCCCGCTCTGAAAAATCCCTGACAGACTTTTGTGATGGCTAACAGTAATAGTGTTGTAAACAACAGTTAAATAACCAGACTTGTACAATTTCTCTGTTAAGTGTCTGATGAGTTTTTTAATGAAAAAACTTGAAAACACACTGTATTGAATACACTAACTGAATCAAAGATTCCTGTTTTGTTCATAACAGCATATATGGAAAAGCATTACAGGATAGGACACAGACAATTTCTGTAACACACCCTGTCTTAAAGTTTCACATTTTCCTGCATCAATAAGAAAATGATTGCAAAGCATATTTATACTTGTAAAGAAGTATTCATTTTCCAGCAGAGATAACTGGAGATACTAACTAGCATTAGTTTCAAATTAAATGACCCACGTAAGTTTATTAGCAGCTCATATAACTGACAACAGTGCAAAAAGCAACACCTGTTGTAAAGCCTGCCTGCATACATATTCACTACAACTCTTATATCAAAGATGACCAGTTGAGAAAGGAAAGAAAATGGTACTGGTAAGCATGAACACCAATGCAACACCTTCTGCCCTGACTACTAGTAGCCTCTCCTCACTTTGGCCACCTTAAACTAGAAGAAAAACCCTAGATTAGAAAGAAACAGAGTTGAGTGAGGGGATGAGAAAACCTCATTTCAGGATCCCCAGCAAAAACATACTGATGGAGGATATGATTCTACACAGAGGAAGCAGAGGAGGGAAGTGGACAGGCGCATATGAACAGGAACAAAAAATAAGACAGAAATAAGGAGAGTCTCGACACAGAAAAAACAAGGAACAGACAGGAGTCACTACAGAGCACTGCAAAAGATTATCAACAGTACAGAGAAATACCAACAACATACTCCCTACACCCCAGAAAACACCAGCTTCCACTTTTGAAGTTTTGAATTAAGCTTTGGTGGCCTGACTGCGTAAATTTCTTTGACATGACTAAATGGTATAAAGAATGGTGGACAAGTTATGCAGCATGCCTGTCTCTTCTACCATTCCAAGAGAATTTGTTAAGAAAAGGAACCGTAACGTGAATCTTGCCTATTTTGTGATACCTTCTGACAAGTCTTTGCATGAATACCCATCCATAAGGGTGTCACAAAAAGGGGTCATCTTAAGAGGTTACACATATTATATTACTTCTATTTATTTTATCTATATATGTTTATTCCAATATAACATATTAACACGTCGAGGTTATCTATAATCATACGTGTATATCTATAGATGCTTGAGTGTATCCCATAGTTGAGGAATTGCTGTTCTCAATTTCCAAGCAAAACAGAAATGATACTTTAAAATAAAAACATCATCTGCCAACAATATATATACACACACATGTGTATATATACTTACATATGTATATATACAGATGTCATATAAGCCCTAGACTGAGCTTTTTCCTCTCTTCCCCCCCCCCCCCTTTTTTTTTTTTCTTTTCCTTTTGGGGGAAAGGAGGGAAGACTGCTTTAAAATTAGATTTTTGTTTCTGCAACAGAATTAGTTTTATTTTAAGGCCACATTCATCTTTTATTAATGTTAAGACGAAAATTTTATCTCAGCTTAGCCCCAAACTGACTTTTGGGGGAGATATGCCTTAGATACTATACAATGCAGACATTTTAAAATGTTTTCATTCTGCACTGGCTTCAGCATTCTCTACAAATACTAACAGCATACAAACAAAATCCAGTGGAAGAAGAGCTGTGAGTTTCCCTCTTCCTGTAAGCAAAGTCTATGTTTTAACTGTTGCAGCAAGAAACCTTGGTAGTATAAGGTAACGTTTAAATAATCGGCAGCCACACAAAGCTGTAGCTGCCCTGTCTGTGGAATTGCTTCAATGGCCATTGCTTCCGTCCATGAGGAAATCAAGATTTCATACCCACTTCTTCCATAATCTCAGGCCAGAAATAGGACAAGTGAAAACAGATAATGGAAAGACCAGAATATGAATACAATCATTCATCCTAAGATACATTGATGCATTCCTGACAAAATTCTTGTACAGCTTCAAAGGACTTGAACAGTATCCAATAGCTTTACCTGATAAAAGCTTTAGTGTCCTCTTCCTTACAGAGAGCCTGGCACCAAAACAGGTGAGGGCAGGCTGCAAAACTACAGATAGCAGCAATAAAAGGGCAGCCACCAACACTGAATGTTTCCACAAACTATATTAATTCCCACTTCATACTGCGAAATAACTTTCGTGCTCTTCTGTGTGCTCTGGGCAAAGGACAGGATTAGAAACTGATTTTTCTAACAATTTAGCATTAAATTAGAAGCTTTATGAATTGCAGTCACGCATAGCAGAAACTGATTGTAAAGATGACACTTTACCTCTCTCTCAGAGGCTTTCAGTCATGACTTTGGTAGGTTGAAAAACCCCTGTGTTTGCAGTCCTGACACCTTGGTTACCCAGTGAAATTGTCTGCAAAGCCAGGTTGTCAGTATTCATGTCATCAGTCATAACATTTGTTTATTTTTATTGGCCTGGTACCAGTCCAGAAAATTTCAGATCCAAGTGATGAGATTAACGGAACTCCTGGCTGGAGCATTCATGACTTTTTACACACAGCTGAGTATATAAAGACCAATGTTGTGATGATGGAGCTAGAGGCCTTTTTGACAGAGCCTGTGATCACAAGCTATAGCATGAACATGAAACAACTCTGTGGCTTTGTAAAATCAGGCTTACAGCATAAAAAAATAAAGGGAAAATAAGGGGAAAGAGGTCCTTTACTACTAGCCAGTCTCTCAACAGTTGACACTGCATGCCTGTCTGATGGTGAAGTTATGAGCAAATTTCACTTTCATCAGCTACAGAAAAAAAACAGGTATAAACCTGAATATGAAACAAAATGAATGAAGCACACTTCCTGAAACTTTAAGGAATGAGTAGAATTTGGCTTTTCAAAGCATTTCACCCAAAAGTCTGTATTCAAAATTTCAGTTTTTAAAATACCTTATTTTTATTCTATATAACAAATATTCTTCCAAATGTAAGTTAAACATGCATGTTAAACACTTAAAGCAATCAGCATGTCTCTAAAGCCAAATGATTTCCACACTGATCTGCCCTACTGTACTCCATTAAGGTTGGGAGGATAAACTGCACTGATTTCATATCCCTTTTAGGAAGTTATCCTCATAATCCTGCTTTAGAAGGAAAAAAAAATAGGGCTCAAAGACAGCTTCAACTTAAAATAGTTACTAACTCATTCTACTCTTGAAAAGGTTTGGATTATTTCACTTCTCTAAAACAAGAAGGTGCTGTCCAGCAGCTCAAGGCAGGTGCCTCCTCCAAGAGCACTGTCCTTTTTTGGTTTTCATAGAACCACAGAATAGTTTGGGTTAGAAGACCTTTAACAGTCATCTGGTCCAACCCTCCTGCAATGAGCAGGAGCATCTTCAACTAGATCAGGTTGCCCAGAGCCCCGTCCAACCTGACCTTGAATGTTGCCAAGGATGGGGCATCTACCACCTCTCTGGGCAACCTCTGCCAGTGTTTAACCACCCTCATTGGGAAAATTTTCTTCCTTATACCTAGTCTAAATCTGCCCTCTTTTAGTTTAAAACCATTACTCCTTGTTCTACAGCTACAGGCCCTGCTAAAAAGTCTGTCCCCATCTTTCTTATAAGCCCCCTTTAAGCACTGAATGACTGCAATAAGGTCTCCCCAGAGCCTTCTCTTCTCCAGGCTGAACAATCCCAACTCTCTCAGCCTGACCTCAAAGGACAAGTGTTCCATGCTTCTGATCATTTTGGTGGCCCTCCTCCAACAGGTCCATGTCTTGCCTGTGCCGAGAGGTCTGAGCTGGATGCAGGACTCCAGGTAGGGTCTCACCAGAATGGAGTAGAGGGCCAGAATCACCTCCCTCAACCTGCTGGCCGTGCTGCTTTGGATACGGCCCAGGATATGGCTGGCCTTCTGGGCTGCGAGCGCACATTGCTGGCTCCCGTCCAGCTCTTCATCTACCAGTACCCCCAAGTCCTTCTTGGCAGGGCTGCTCTCAATCCCTTCATCCCCCAGCCAGACCTCTCTGTTCTTATGGGACATACGGAGTCTTGTGGATAACTTGGTAAAGCAGTAGCAAAAGAACTACTTGAAACATTCGTTACACCACACTAAAATTGCCCTAGTATGCCAGCTATACGCAATGCTACTCACCTTCCCAAGAAAAGAGTGCAACTGATATCCATCCAATTGTTTCAGTGGTTGTAGATGCAAGCTACTGCAGTACATGCACAAGTCTTTCTTTCACCTGATATGATACAGTGGTTTCTTTGCTTAGATGATGCAGCAAAGGAGGAGATGTGGTATCAAATTAGTTCTTTAACCAATCTCCCGACTTATTTACTGTTAAGAAGTGGCACTGTCCATATGTTTTGGAAACAGTAACAATATGGAGCATGCCCAGCTCTTCATTTAGACACTAAGAATTTCAATCTGAAACACGGGTCTTTTGGTCTAACTCCCTGGAGTCTTAGAAGATTATAATTTGCTGAGAACATAGAGTTAGAAATCAAGGTCATGTATCTTCCCCCAAATCAAATGCAGTCTTGCACACAACAGGAGGAAAGACAGCAGAGAAGTCTAAAGTTTACAATAATTTGCAGTCATCACCCTGCCAGTCAAATACACTGCCACCAGCAGTGTATTCTCCTGAAGCCAATAACCGATAGTGTCTGCCCTAGAGACAAGCAGCACAAAGTGACAGATTTGTACATTTCAGAACCAAAAAACCAACTGAAAGCAAAATTACATTAAAATAACATTGTAATCTGATACCTTGATTATGAAATCATAGCACAAGTAGTCACACACTCTGCTTAACCAAACAGCCCAATGACTTCTTCAGAACTCTCATAAGCATTAAACACAAACAAATCACAGCTCTAATCATTCGCATGACCTGGACTTAAGTGTATGCTTTGGGTTTTCTTTTTTTCTTTGCTTTTAGAAGAAAGGGAGAAGAGGCAAGGAGCCGAAAGTCTTTGACATTCATAGTGCTGCTTAAGCCTTATTCAGAGGGGTATCTATTTTGTTCTCTGTGCCATTCTTTCTCTACAGGACAGAAAGCAGCGTTACACTTCTGCACAATTAAATATTGTTACTTTATTTTGAAACAGAATTCAAACCTATCTGAAAATTAGATATAAACATAATTCTATAATGCTATAAATAAGCACATTTTAAGAATAATTCTGCTAAATAGGACTACGTATTTAAAACTTGGTTTTCAATACCTGAATGGCAGATGAGCTGAGCAATACTGTAACAGACCTGTTAAGTTAGACTGTATATCATATGCAGATTCTCTGTTCCTTAAAACTGCTGGATAAATATGCAAATTAAGAATTTAGATGCCTCTGTAAGATGCCTGTTCCTTTGATTCAGCATCAGATTAAAAAAAAAGAATAATTTATTTTTTTAAAAACCCTTATAATACAAAAGCCATTTATTCTTACCTTAATAACTATTTTACATCACCAGTTTTCCATTGTAGTAAACCAAATTCAGTACTGTTTAAAGTTTGAGGTTTTTCTTGGCTAAAAAGAAAAGAGTGGAATCTTTTTTAAAACAGTATTTACCTGAGAACCACCATCAAAAGAATCTCCAGTTACCAGATTTACATACTAGTACAGTATTTTAGCAAAATTTTCTGCCAAGAAGGATTACGAGGCTCCATTCAGGGTATACACAAGACCTTAGAAACTCAAGGCCCAATAATTCTCCATTATTGTGTGAACAGTTTAACCTATGAGTACTCTTCATTCAACTATCATATTACATATTTTGTCTAATTTTCAAGTTTAAAAATTTCACACAAATTTGAACACTTTTAAAAGAAAATGCACATTCAACTCTCTGTACATACTTGCTCAAATACAGGATCTCTATTACTCTGATAATTTGTCAGGTTTCCACACCCAACCATTTACTTTGATCAGAAGACCAACTTTCTACATACTTGAAAGGTAAATTAATTGGACACAAACAAAATATTCTTCTAACGAG
Source organism: Phaethon lepturus (assembly GCF_000687285.1). Taxonomy (NCBI): domain Eukaryota; kingdom Metazoa; phylum Chordata; class Aves; order Phaethontiformes; family Phaethontidae; genus Phaethon; species Phaethon lepturus. The sequence goes on from NW_010517192.1 coordinate 40,463, forward strand.
ACAGTGCCTTTATAATAAACAAATTTCCAAGTACACGTAAGAGTAAAGACATTCTTTATGTAGTTATACATGCTCAATTCAACTGAACTGATTCCAGAATAAACAGAAACTGCACATAAAGAAAAACAGGCATACATTTAAGCTACAAGTTCAAACACTGTAGTATTGGCTACCTACTTATTTACATCACATTATTCACTATGTACACCAAACTTGTCAATAATCAAACACCATCATCAAAGAATCTTAATAAGTGTGCTTAAATTGTATGCAGGGTAACATTTTTTAATAATTTATTATAAAAAGCAACTTCTTAAATTCAAACAATTACTTTCAAGTAAGAACCAAAGAAAGGAAATCTCATTACTAGGATTCAAAATTACATGTTCCCCATTTACAGAATTGTTCACGCAACTGCTTTTACCTAAACAAAATTGAACTTTCAAGCTTATTTTGCATTTTAAGTCAGTTTTTAAATTACTAGGGTAAAACAAATATGTCTCTTTAGAGAGACAATTATATCTATTCTATTATAGAGACATATATATAAGGCTAGTCTGGGAGTCAGTAGAAAGACTTAACTTACTAGTAAATTCTGTAACATTAGAAATTCTGATTAAGGTGGTATCAAATGCTACTTCCAGTAAAAAGGGAGAAAAGAAATTCTTAAATATCAGAAGTGCAAAAGAATTAACAGAAGGGAAAAAAAAAATCCACCCAAAAAAATACAAACATAACTACACCCAAATACCAAGCATCTTACAAACTTTAACAGGGAGCACAGGGCTGTAGTCTACTTCCCCTCTATGCAGAGAGACAGTTATAAGGGAAAAGAAATACTAGACATCCAAATCCATCCATTTTTTTCTCCAGCATAAAGTGTGACAACTGAAACACCGAACAAACAACAGCAATCCTAGAGAAAGAGGAGAGGTTTTGCTATTGTTGTTGAGCTCTGAAAAACATTAAAAATTGAAACAAGTGAGCATCAGGCACAAAACCCCTTTAACTTCAGGAAATAAGTTTTGGAGGACAAAAATCTCTTTGTCCTAGGAAGTATTTATCAGCACAAAGTGCTTAGCTATAGCACAAACTCTGGGTGTTTCCACAAAAGAAAATTATCACATAGGAAGTCTCATCTGACTGTTTCATAATCACTTTAAACCAGCAAAAATACAGTAATTCTGAAAAAAGAATTTGCTTCTCCTTTCTTTTGAATACTTGCTCCTCCCAATGCACTAGCACAAATGTTTAGGGACCAGATGGCACACTGAACATTATTAAAACTGAACTTTGATTTACAAACCCTAAATACCAGCTCAACCTGGATCAGCTCCCTGATTCACCTCAAAACCCCATGAAGCCTTGTGCCATAATCAGACACAAAACATTGAGACAGAAGCAGGCAGCCAGGGTGAAAGAGAGAACTGTTACATCAAAATGTCACGATGAGATCTCACCAGGAAGATCTCAAAAGCACACCCTCCCTTTAGGTAAGGCAGAAAAGACTATTAAAAATTAGACTATCCCATTACGAAAGCAGTCCAAGCTAGAAATATTTGATTACATTTAGCAGATTTCCTTCTGGGACACACAGGCACCTCATAGCTGCAACCAACTATGCAATCAATAGTTCTGGTTGCAACCAATATATCTGGTTGGTCATACTTTACTTAGTGTTTTAGACACTGAAGAAAAACAGGTAACACTTCTAGAAGTTTTATTTTAAAGGTTAAACGACAAAACAACCAGTATCCCTGTGAAATCCAAATGATCTACATTCAAGCAAGCCAGTAACTTAAACCTTGGAGAAGGGCTGATTGTTCCCAACTTCCCTGAAAACCTGCCTTTCTGAGTCTTCATTTTCTTTTTTTATTTGGAACAATCTGTAAGAGTTCTTAGCCTTGACCACAGGAAAAGCAAACCTATCAGTCCAGATTAGTTGTGAATGAATTTTATGGATTAGCAAACAAGAAGAATCACAGAACAGAGAAAATAACCCAAACAGCAGGACAAACTATGCAAAATACCTATATTGTGCTTGAAAAATGTTAGTATTTTAATGAGATGCATAGAAGTGGTAGTTTAATCTAGCGTCATGAAAGAATTAAAACAAACACCTAAAATTAAGTTTGCAATCCTCACAGATCCCTTCTGAAAAGTTATTCATTAGGAAGTTTTACATTAATATATTCAGAAGTTAGTCATCTGTGACTACATGTATCTTATTTCATAAAACTAACACAAATTATATGTACTTAAATACACGCACAACAATAACCTATAATTCAATCTTGAGGTTTATACCTTAGTAAATTCATTTAATGTTTAAGCATTCTTTTTTTCATAGCTAGCAATGTAATTAACAATTAAAGGAACCCTAATTACGTATTGTTTAATACAATTGCAATACAAATATTTTACTGCTTTTTAAAGAACGCATTCCTGAAATAAAAACCACAATACCTCCTGAATATTGAAAAAAATCCAGCCAAATTTCTGTAGAGTACCTGTCTACTGGATAGTCTTCCAGTAGCATTCTGTAGCACGCTGTACATACTGTAACCAAGCAACTAAGATGCTCATACTATGTAACATGGGAGCATTGCTACTCATGAACAAAATCTGAAATATCAAGTTTTTCTGATTGCTTGGCATCTCTTATAATTTAATAAAAACTAAGTTTATTTATGATTATGGAACATGTTTACATATTTCACAAATTCTAATTGACATAGAAATAACTTGTCCTATAAGTATACCATACACTTGCTGGGAAAACAAACTGAACACCACCCCAGCCCCCTGCCCCAACAACTGCAGTTAAAAAAAAAAAAAAGACTCTGGGAAAGCTGACAAAAGAAAGGTCTACACAAATCTAAATTCATTCCCCCTAAGCACATAAGAGTTTTCATTTTTTGAACAGACTAAATAACCTGTACCAGAAACAATTTCATTTAAAAATGAGTGCAGCTTACATAAGCGTGTGGCAGTCATCTTAACCATTTTTACTGATGGCAGTAAAACCATTGGCAAAAAAATTAATATAAACATGCTCAGTTCAGAACACAGCATTTAGGAACCAACTCGAAATAACAGTAGCCTTTACTATAAACTACTACTAACAAAACTTAAACTCAAATATTCCATGAATGGACTAGTGGTTACAGTAGAGATTATGCTCAGGAAAATTTATTCAGAGTAGCCCCAAAGCAGAAATTTGCCACTGTCATGAGAGCACAACTTTTACAGTAAGACATGTCTATACTGTCTGGAATCTGTGTTCTACCACGTAATAAAAACACAAGAATGACAGATACTAAAATGTTAATGTCATAACTACTTTCTTCCCCTCCTGAATCAAAAGCTACAAATCAAAGAAAATACTTTTTTTTTTCCCCCCTTACTTTTTCTTTTCTTCTTCTCTTTTTCTTTTCTACTTCCTCTAGCACTCTAAGTACTTATGAACCTCTTACCTTTTGGACCTTTCGAAAAAACAACAGATAGTAAGAGAATTCTTTAGACTTCTTTACAGAAAGATGGATTAAACAATGATCTATGATACAGATTTGAACAGGAATCAATGTGGGGGAAAAAACAGAAAAGGACTGGTTTTTCTGTTGTTTAGTTTTGTGTTTTGTGTGGGGCTTTTTTTTTTTTGTTGTTGTTGAGGTTTTTTTAACTGAATTCACAGAGGAATAGAGTGAAACTTCTTTCAGTCCTTTCCTGCCAGTTCCCTAACACCACTTTCCTTTCATTCAGCTCTCAGAGATACCAAATCTGTAAACAGCAATCCCCGCAGGGACTGCTTCAGTGAGTCCAAGACTGGCAATAAAAAGTTTTCTCCACCTCCCACAACCACGAGAAGAGTAAGCAGAATTTTCTCTTTGAGAAGATATGAATACCTTAAAAGGCAAGAGAAGTAGGAGCTCTTCCCTCATCTTTTCTGTTGTTTCTAGGAGGGAAATTGTCCATCAGATTGAAGACACCTGTCCACTAATGCTGTGTTTTCACCTCTTACTAACAGATGTACATGAAAACAAGCTGCATCAGGACTTCTGAAAATGAAGAGCCCAGAACTGAACTGTACAGATAAGAACCAAACAACACAAGCCTCTGTGCCGTGATCACATCTTGGGTAACGTATGCTCTTAGGAGACCTGTCATGCATTTTTGTTACAACTTTTACAGAAAGTGGTCTCAGTTAGGGAAAAACAACTTTCAAGTGACTGAGTGTTCCTCCAGAAACAGAAGTACTGTTTGTACTGGAGTCTTGCCGAGTAACAACAGGAAAGATCAATAAAGATCCCTCAATGTCCACTTTACTACAGGAAGATGTCATCCAGTTAGTGGTACTAAAAACATCAAGACCTGCTGTACAGAGTTGCTAAGGGCAAGTTTCTTGTCTTTGGAAAACTTAAAGTTGTCCTCTATGGAAGCCACTAATTAATCTCTCTCTCACAGACCCCTTACTCCTAGATGAAGGAACTCTATTTCAACACTTTGGTGACTTCTGACTCTTTCTCTCTCTCTTTTTTTTAAATACAGTAGAAGATCATATCTAAAGACAGATCAAAAAAAGCTCATCTTACTTAGGTCTCTCTTAGGCCTAAGGCTACCTTCAGCCTCATTTACCTCAACTCCCATATCTGGAAAAGGATTGGCAGGTAGAACATTTACTTGACTTGGAACTTTGTTTAAGGCAAAAGCAGCATTTACTGTATCTAGAGAAAGGGCTTCTACATTCTGACATTTATAACCTTAATTCCACTGCAACAGATGTGGTAAAAACTGCTTTCCTCTTCTGTCCCCTCTTCCTGCAAACTGGATATTCCAAAAAAGCAATAGTAAACCAACATGCTTGTTACAGAAAGTGCTAATAAACTCAAACCAACACAGAAAGAAGCTGGATGTGAACACAGACTCATCTCACTGTCACTACCTGCTACTGAAACTGGTACACGTTGAAGGCTAACATCTTCAAATACAAAGCAAAAGATAGTACAAAACTTCATACATCATCCTGAACAATTATTCAAAAAGCTTGTAAGTTCACAACACACAAAGCATTTTCAGACCAACAGTGAGACCTGTTCTGAAATACCTGCATAAAACACTGATGCTCATGAAGAAGGAACAGCAAGCAAACTTTATTATAAACACATCTTCACAATGCTGTCCTAACAGCAGGAAATGAAGCAGACACAGACTAAAATAACTATTACCCCATATGCTGTCCATTTGAAACCTTCTAATGAGTTGCAAGACCCATGCTAATCTACAAAAGCACTGACAAAAGTGTCTCTTTTAAAATATAATTTCATATAAGCGTTCCGAGTTCAGTTACAACACTTACTCAACAATTGCAAGATTACTGAAGTCGCATCTATATACTACCAGATCACCTAGCAGCTAAAACTTGCTTTGTACCAGGAACGGGCATATAGTAGTATTTCAATAGAACTACCTAGAAAATAGTAAAAAGTTTTTACCACCTTCAAGACAGCAGCAGGAAGAAAGATTATATTTTATGTAGAAATGCTTGCTAGTAGAAATTTATCCTGTTGACTTTTTTTTAAGCAAATATGAAACAACAGAGTGAAACTGCACCAAATTAACACTTTGTCTTATCCGGATATGTCATTTCTCATCTGACATTAGCAGGATTACTATTCCATCAAGATAATCTTAAGAATTTCAGGAAAGAAAGGCGCATACATTTTAACATCAATGCTCCACAGAAGACCTAGTGCCTGGCTTACTACTTCTGCAAGGTGATCTGTAAGAATACCAACATGAAAGTAAAATTTTACATTCCTTTCATAACTTGCACAATATCCAGGTTAAAAAAAACAAACACGCACGAAACCCAAAAAACAACCTCCCCGCTTGCTCTGAACTATTATTGATCCCATGCCTAATGCCAAAAAACAAAGAAAACAAATCCATAACTCTTTCAAGTGCTAGGAATAAATGTCCACACCTTGAATTAAGCCAAAGTATACAAACTCCCCAGAGAGCAAAATGAACTATACTTGAGGATTTATACCAATGTGAGAAATGCTATGACATACATAGAACAAAACAAGCCTTTCACCAGCTACTTTCAGTAAGTTGTGACATTGTAAACCAGTATGAATTGTTCAAACAGATGAGACTTCAGGATAAATTACCTTAGAACATAACCAAAGAAGGGAAAAATGAAAGCCTAAAGCTGCAATGAGATTAAAATACTAGCATGGCTATGGATCTTGTTATCAAATCTGATAAGAAACAGTCAACACTTAATACATTTTAGAAAAGTATCCAATTTTTTTCCTGACACAACATCCAAGACAAATACTGGTAATATTAGAATTTTTTTCTAAAAGTATCCCTAAATCAGCCCTGATCTCACAAAAATTGATCCACTTTTCAAATTAATATACACTTTAGTGGATACACAATTTCATCTGAAAGCACATATTTCATTAAAGCATACTGCGTGTGGAGCATGACTGATTGAACATAATCTGCTGAAAGGTGTTTTTACCCACCAGCAAGCCCACATGCAGGTAGGAAAACATCTATACTTAAGCTGTGACAGTCAAGTTACTGAAGACTACTACAGCAGAATGACCTTTATCATTCTGTAGCTTTCCTGATTGCTTATGAAGCCACACTGCTTTATACAACCTTCTGAAATGAGCAAAAGGAGAAGTAATTTTTCTTACAATACAGCTAGGTTAGGATGAAACCTGGTAATACATTGAAGATGCTTTTAAAATACCACTGCTTTAAATTCAGGCCCTGAATAAAATAAAGCCCACCTGGAATTCAAGAACTAATGCTTCTTGAGAACACAAAGCTGAATATAACTTTAACAGAAATTACATTTTTAACTTTTCTACTACAGTGCTATGCTGGCTGTTATGAAACAGTACTTGAAGAGGGAGAAACATTCAACATAGTAATCAATGGGGTGTAAGAATATTGAAACGTCTGTTCCGCTCTGACATTAAACTGAGACACACAGAGTGTGATCTATCTAGTATAATTAATCTTCAAAAAGACAAAAAGAACAAGAAAAACATCAAACATTAAGAACTCACTGCCCATCTTGATCTGTATATCTGTTATTAGCAACATTGTAACTTTGTCTCACCTTCTTATTACATACTGAATTTTGCCAGATGTATTTCAGCTCCTCGTGTCAATAAAAAGGCTCCAGTGATGTTTTTTCCGGTAGTTGTGCTCGAGTCTCCTGGATAATAATACCACAGTGCCACCTTTTAAGCACTGACTGACACAGCACAGAAGTTGCTGACTAACTAGCCACCTGGTGCAGAATAAGAGGTACTCAGAATGGAGAGTTAGTACCCCAGAACCATCTACACTATCAGGTTGGACTTACATCGTTTGTCTGAAGCCAGAGAGACAAAATTGCGTAACATTACTAGCATATTCACAATCTGAAAGCCTTTCAAAGAACAACTTTGATACTTTAAAGTTTGGCAGAGCACAGGAACCTGTTCTGGAAATGTTTTCGGCCAACTTCAACATTTGCATACATGAGTCTAAACAAGAATTTCAAAACTCTCATCTTTCCATTTAGAAAGAATACTTCACACATGCGAACTGGCACTATGACATCACCACACGTTCAACCTCAACAAAATGATTCCTGGTCTTTCACAAGAACAAGATGGCTAATATCACCCTTCAGACAATATTTTAGTCTATTATGCCGATACAGAAATAAGAGTCTGTAGAAAATTTACATTTATATAAATAACTGAGGGACAGCTCCAATTTGCAAAAAAAGACAAATAATACCAGAAATGTTTGGCAGGGATTTGAAAGTATACCCTAATATCAGTTTACTGCACTAAGCAGCACCACCAATTGCCAGTTTAGCTTTATTTTTCTGTTTGAGTAAATACAGTTAACAGGGACAGGAAAAAACTACTGCAAAACCACAAGTCATAGATAATTCTACCTTGTAACTTGAAACACTTGTAGTCAAAAGTAGTCTAAAAGGTGCTTATGAAAAAGTTTGAGGCTTTGTATAAACTCTCTCAGCTTCACTCTCCATTTGTCCCCACCTTCTAAATGTACCATGTAAAAAAAGCCAATAACAAAACTCTTCACTGCAAATACCTTTACTTACATACACATAGGTACATACACATCAGGCACTGTACCTACTCCAGCTCACAGCAGTAGAAACAAGAGCATCATACAGCCACTCCTAGAGCAAAATGTGTCATACCATAGTTGAGTTGGATGACTAGGTACACATGATAGACTTGACTTAAATTATCCAAAATTTACTAGATTTGATAATTTAGTCAATGTTTGGATGATCACTAAAATATCTTCAGTGTCAAAGAAGTAAATCAAAGGCTTCTGCTTGTATTGTTAGTGATTTGCTAAAACATTGCAGCTGTAGAAGTAAAGATTTGAACTACCATCCCACATGAAGACACAGCTCTGAAAAACTGCTCAGTAAAGCATCTTCTTAAGTTTCACATTTGTTTTGTACTGCAGTACATAAAGAAACATGTAACTGACCCTAACCAAGAATACTTCTGCAGGTCATACTTTAAGGCTACTTATGCTATTTAAAAATACATACAAAATGAAACATCACAGGTTTAAGGTCAGGAGAAAGCATCTGCATCTCAGCGCAACTGAAAACAACTTCATTTAAGCACTACGTAATTTTTGAGAGCTACTGCCAGACAACCTTAAGAAACATATTAATATATTCTCTTGGACAACTTCAAAGCACTCCTTTACCATTAGGATTACCATTTACCATTACTCCTCTGCAACTCAGTGGACAGATATCAGCACAGACATATCACCAAAGTTGAATGGAAAAGTCGACATGTTTTCACAACACCTATTTCAACTTATCTTGTCTTCCTGAAGATGACAACTAATGGAAGGAAAAATGAGCCTCCATGAGATCCAGGAAACAACAAGAATGAATGGACACAGATCTCACAATACCCTCTTCACACTTCTCTGCAATCACTTACAGTAAAGGTTCTAAACCAAGCCAGATAAAAATATATCATAAATGTATAGTTTCACAGTAAGCATCCATCACATTTATCCAACTCACTGTACCTAAACCAAAAGATTTAAGATTAAAGGCAGACTTAAATGCTGATTTTATTATCCTTTACTAAAAATCTGATACATTTGCAGTTTTATGGATGAACTGAGACAGTCTATATATACATTAATACAGGCCATTACGGCATTCTTCAGATTGCTGCTATCAACTGACACCATTCACAAGACAGGACAAAGGGCAGCCTTTAACAAATGTTGTGAAATACTTTAAGAATCCTGTTCCTCTCTCACTACTAAGAGGAAATGAATTTAACATTTCTTCTTTTTATATGAAATATGTTAACTGAAAATATACTTGAAAAGGTACAGAAGAAAGTATTGCTCTTCTCCCAGATCCGAAAAATTAAAACTAAAGGTATCAGAACAGACACTGACCTCTGACCATGAAGGCTTCACCTGTAAGTTTTAAGAGTTCTTTTATACTAAGCTCTGAAAACAGAGCTGGTCAAGTGGACCTGTTACAGAACATAAATCTATAAGCAACTACTACTCATTTTTGTAACAGTGAACACCAGCACTAAAAATAACAGGCGCCTATCAATACACCAGCAGGATGGGTTAGCCTATCCACTCTCAGTATTTTTTTAAAACAGAAGAAAAGGGGAAAAGGAAAGCTACTGTGCAACATCAAGCTGAAAAATCTTGAAATGCACTTATTATAAAAGCATTACAAATAGCTATTTTTAACTCATGTATTTAGGTAATATTTACTGTATTCATCAGCTATAAAGAGATTAGTAGACTACTAGTAGCATCTTCAAATTAGTTACCACTGAAATCTTCAAAGACAGTTTTATGCCTATTTACCTGAAGACACGGTGTTTTGCTTTAAGTTTTCCCATTACCTTCCAGTGTGACATACCTGGGCCATTCCATTTTTCTGGTGACAGGGATTTTCTACCAAGCTCCGAAGTATAGTTACTCTCAAGCCATCTAAGCAACTACCTTTCCTCTCCTTGTTTTCTCCTTGCTAAAGCAAGGGAAAGAACAGCCAGTATCACATTACAAGTCTTGCTTGAACAAGGGAAAACACACCAACTGCATAGTCAAATGCTAACACTGGAAGAGTATCAAGCCATAAATAAGAGTAGCATCCTTCCACCACATCCACCTATATTAAAAAACAAACTAAAAGAAAACCCAAGCTATTCTCCCCAACAGCCAACAAAGAAAACCGGTAAGATCTCACACCTGGCCCGAAGACATGACTCTGGACAGAGCATAACTAAGGCCTTGCTACCTTTGGGGGCCTTCTATCTCCAGGGCCAGGCTAGAAAAACAGCAGCATCGTACTGCAGTCAACACCTCGAAGAGGCAGTGGCAGCTCTTTTACCTGTGAATTTCTGTGCTTTAATTTTTCACTTATTTATTTATTTATTTTACACAGCAAGAGCAGCATCTGTGGCCCAGCAGGCACCACAGCCCCTGCGAGGTGAACACCCGCACAGGATCCCCGGGCAGATCAAGCTGCCACCCCTTCTCCAAAGGGGATCCAAAAACAAACCCCAAAGTTTCCTCTGCTGGGTGCGTGGGCGTGCGGCAGCAAAACAAGAGCCAGGATCAACACGAGCACCCTCCCATCACCACACCCCCGCCCCCGCGGATCCCCCCACGCTGGGCACTCTCCCTCGGGGCAGGTTGTCGTCCCCCCC
>NW_010517193.1:0-29459 GCF_000687285.1 Phaethon lepturus
AGCGGGAGATGGGGTTGTGGGAGGGAGCCGAAGCGCCCGGGGATGAGAGGCGAAGGGAGAGGTCTCCAGCCCCAGCCGCATGTACGGGCAGGAGGCGGCAGCGAGGGGGGCGGTTCCTCCCTCAGTCCCCGCCGGAGCTCGCTGCTGCAGCGAGGCGCTGGGTTTTGCACCTCCCCAATATTGCAGCGCTGGTGAGGCTCGCCTCAGAAGAGTTGGCATGTCTGGGAGGACTTGGACGATGTGTGGTTCGTGCTCGCAGCGGAGGCAGTACTCCCCTTCAGTATGTTGTGAAACGTGTTGGGTTGTAAAATAAGCAGTTAGCAAAAACTGCGTGATGAAAATTGCGGTTGATACAGAAATAAGGCGACATTTGCTTGGGATCTGCTGGACTCCAGGCAGGGGTTTCAGACCGGATTGATGCACCACCTGCTCCGGAGACATTTAGGAAATCTGATTACAAGGGTATCAGAGACCCACATGAAGAGGCCGAACATGAAACAGCCCTCTAACAAGATCGCTTTCTGAAGTTGAGTTTAATTGATCAAAAGAGTCACTGGTGGCTCACCTTGAGCAGAAGCGGCATATGTGTCACCCGGCGAGTGATCCGTCCACAGCGTACCGCTGGATGTGGCCAGCAGTGTACACGCACGGTCAGGTCTGCGGCTGGAATGGCGCATCCTAAATAGAAAACAATAAAGGAGATTAACAGTTTGCTTGCTTCTAACTGGCTGTAAATGAAACCTTATGCAGAAATTTTCATTATATAAAAACAGGAAGGGCCCAATATCCAGGTGCGATTGCATGTGTGACTGTACCTATGCAAATGAGCTTTCTTTGCCAGCCCCCACATGGCTGTTCACATATGTATAGACAGGTCATTCGCTTGACAGCGACATAAGTAAAAAAAGGCTTGGGTCAGCAGACAGCGCTCGGTCTTGAGCTCTGCCTGAAACGGGGAATTAAAATCACCAAGGGGATTTTGGAACAAGGAGTGGTATTTGAGCCCTGTCATCTCAGTAATATCTTTTGTAGGTATTGTACCTCAGATGTCTTGCTAAGTTGTGAGATTTCTGACTCTTCCTCTACTGAGACGCTAATTTGCTCTGGGTATATACAAATTGCAGCACATCCTGTTCCAGTTTAATCCTATTAGTTCTGATTAGTAGAAATGAAAGAGAAAAGTGAAAGAAAGAAGTCTATCCATGCGGTGCACCCCACTTGTGCCCCCACAGCTGCAGTTCCTATGTGCCCAAGCCTTAGAGGTATACATATAGGAAAAACAAGTAGGGGACTATACTTTCTTCCCTTGGTGAGTTGTACAGTGCAAATTACAATTTAGCCAACTCCTAGGGAAAGGCAAAAGAAAAATTTACTTACAATCCTCTGATGTTTTGTTATTATCCACAAGTCATCACCCTTGTGTGTTCTAGGTAAGGATTTAGGGTCAAATATGTCAACAGGATAACTCCACTGAAGCTAATGGTATTGATTTGTTCCCATGTGGTTACAGATGAGGCAGCTGTGGTTTCATATGATTGAGCACTGTAGCAGTATCTCCTCACTTCACTTGCAGAGCCTTAAGCCACAAAGACCAGATGACTCACTACTACTCTGTTAAGAAAATTGTTTTCCACTGGGGGAATGTCTTGAGGTATGGTTTTGAGCCCACCTCCAAGAAAACATTTAGGCTTCCAACTCATACTTAAGCTGAATTCAATGGGAAGCTAAAACTAAATAATTTGCTGAATTTCATATCAATGCATCCTTTTTAAAAGGCAGTCTCATCAATGCAAAATGGAAGTATTACTGTGGAGTGAGAAGCTGTTACACAGAAAGTGAGCTAACACGTGTTGCATCACCTTGAATTCTCTGGCTTCCCTGATTTTTTTTTTTTTTTAATTTCCAAATATAGAACGTATTAACAGAGTGGAGATCACCAGTGTGTGGCTTACTCTAAGAGAGTGTGTTAAGTCTAGAGCTGAATTAAGTATTCAGCTGAATGCTGATTGTTACCAATATTTATGTGAGGTAAATGGTATGGGATATTGCTAATTATTTTCAACGTTTTTTTCTGCAGTACCTTCTTCTCATCTGATATGACAGGCTGAGTATGCTGCTGAGAAATCACACTCGATATTGGTTACAATTAAGAGAGACTGGTCCAAGTGTTAGAGTCCTTGCTGTTTTCCTCCCCTGTCACGCTGAGTAGACCATCTTCCTTGTCTGGGAATCATTTTGCACTAGACTTCCATTGACAAATTGCTTTAAGAGGAAGCTAAAACAATGGCAGCCAAATTCAAAACCAATCTCCAGTTTAAGAGGGCAGTGATACGTAGATTAGTAAGCAGAGAATATATCTGGAGAATCACATTTTTGTGAATAACATGGATGCTCATATCTGTTGTCCCTTGACAAGCTTCAGCAGGGAACCAAAGCACTGTGTAGTAATCAACGAAAGCGGGTTAGAGGAGGAGCAGGGGTGAAGAGGAGGTTATGTACATAGATGAAAAGATTTTTTGGAGGAATGAATGCAAATCAGAAAAATAACTACTCTTTGGTGTGTGCATGTGGTGCATACAGCGATCTCAGCAGTGGAAAGCTCATGACATGTATAATTAGGTCTCATGCTAAACGATATTGCTAGGATGGGAAGAGGGATTCTTTTAATACAGTGAGAAAGGTAACTGCTACAGGAAAAGCGTCAGGGAGTAGGTTGTGTCCTGAGAGATTGCTTGTGGGCAAAATCATTACTGTACCAATGCAAATGCATCGTATTCCTTAATGAGTATTGTCATTATAGGATTATAGCCTATTTTGGCAAAATCTCTAATATAGACAAGAAAAACTGACACTGACTCATCTGAGAGAGAACAAAAACTTTGACAGCATAAAAGAGAGAGAGGATGCAAGGGTATTTGTGGCTATGTATATAGATCTGAACCTTCAAGACCATTATCCAGATTTTGGCAAGACCATGTTATAATTTTCATAGAATTTTTTTTTTTTTCTAACGAAGTTAACTATAGCTTAAGTAGAAACATTTCATGTTCCGTTTCCTGTTTCATAAGGTTGTTTGGAAAGAATCGAATGGATTAAGGGATACCTGACCAAAAGCTGCCTGTTAAAGCCACAGGACAAACCACTGTTAATCCCCAGTGTGAGCAGCTGAAGTATTGACGGAGACCTGTAAAGGGGTGCGGTAGACTTAACTGGTACTGAAGGCAAAACAAGAGTACTTGCAATGCATTTAGCCATGCTGATTACTTCCCTCTGGCAGCCAGTATTATTCATGCATTTAGCTTGCCAGCAAAGTTACATTATTTTCTTTTCATGTGAAGATACATAGCTCCAGGTCACCTGCTTTCCAATGCAATGCCCAAAAGCTATGGCATTCTGCAGTATCTTCATGAGTTTACAATGCTGCAGATAGGAAAGGGAAATGAAGGTGGCAATTCAGAGGCTGGTTATGGCTTTCTCTGCATTTTCCATGTGAAGGAGAAGAACGAATGTGATGTGGAGCTGCTTATTCCTACCAGGTTGATGGTAGCTTGTGTCAGCATTTTGCATTTAGTGAAAAAATACTTATAAACAGATTTGAAATAATAAGGATGGCTATTCGTCTTCTTGCCCGTGGCAAGGTCTTTTAACACTGTTTCCATCTGAAGCCTAATTGTGCAAATGTGCCAGAAATGTCAGCTTTGCTTTCCCCTGTGCTGCATTAGCTGTTCCCTTATTTTGCCTGAAAGTGGGACATGAAGACACGGGTCAAAATATTCCAAATATAGGTGTAGGATTCACTTCACCTAACCTGAGACATCTGCAAGGTAGATAATCTTCCTCTGAACTAGTCATGCTGAGCTCCCTTTGTCATCAAGAGAGCGAAATAGGAAGTCCTAGAGCACATTTCATCTGACCTGTTTTAGATATCAACTTTGGAATGAACCGTGCTCCAAAATGCCAATTTTTCTCCACTATCAGTAATGGGAATTTAAGATAAATAGCTCACATATAGATATGAATATTTGTTCAGGTGACTATTACACTTTCTTACAAAGTTGTTCACCTGGCATTTTTCCAGATTTCTAATTGGAGATACCTGTATTTTTTAATTGGTGATAAACAACACTCTACAAGGACATAATCAACAATTCTATGTTAACAGACATTTTTGGCTCTCTGTCCAGGTCCATTCATAGAAAATATCTTCAACAGCATGTTTCAGCTCTGATTTCATACAGCCCAGATACCATGTCACCATTTTCTCTCATTTCAAGTTCTTTTATGCTGTTCATACCAGAGGGCAGTAAAGATACGATGCTCCAATATTCTACCAGGGGCACCAAGATTCATAATGTCAGGTACTTTAAATTACAGCACAGACAGAAGAAGATGTAAAAAGAAGTTTCAAATTATCCTTAGACCTTTAATCAATGCTAGGAACATATCTTTTGTACTATACTTATTTGTATAGTCATATAGTCGCAATTTTATGTCAAAATAATTTAATGGTATGCCTTTGTCATAAAATACTGGTGAAAAACCACATATATGTGTGTGTATACTAATATGCATTTAAATATGGAATGCAAGTTACCCATGGTTACTAATAACTACACAGCATATCTCTAAATGATGCAGCTATGCTTGAGATTTAAAGTCGCACAGTACAATTTTTGCGCTAGATTCAAACCTCTCAACACAGAAGTAACTGAATTTGTGTAAAGATATAATAATAATAAGCTTCTGTCTCAAATGAATTAAACTTCAGACAACTTTGATCTAATCCATAGATGCCAGTGTTACGGTAAGTTCAGGTTCAGGTAAGATGAGGGAATTTGGGCATTTGTCTATTTGCAGTATTAGCCTCAGACGGTTTGCTTTGATGTTATGTTGCAAGAAGTATACCATTCCTTGAAAAAAGAAATAAAGGAGAAATCAGTCAAAATCGTATTAATTGAATATGCATTTTTGTGCAAAGTTGAGTTTCTTCTCTTAGCCCAAATAAACAAGAACAAACTACCAGTCATCTCTCTCAGATTGGTTTGAGATTCACTGTTTCCTTGTATGAGCACAGAGCTTGATTTTAATAAGAATTTGCCCAGTTTGTCTGCCTATTGGCTTTTCAAACAATGTTTCTAAAATATATTTGTGACTAGGAGTTGAGGTTTCAGTGCATCAAAACCTGCATCAGCTTAGGCTGGATGACAAGAACATGGACAGGAAACTGTCACCCGTCAATATCAAAATGATATTCATGGAGTATTAGGGGATGGGAGTCATGGCCGTTGTCCTCAGCAAATAACAAGTAAACATCTTGTATAATTAATACTCATCCTGACACTGTTCAGATATTCAGTGGGCAGAATAATTTTTTCATTAATTATCTTGCTTTAAGATATGGTTCGATTAATTTTTTATTAGATACATGACATACTATAAATGTAAAGATCTTAATGTAATTGTCTTAGCCAAAAAGTTTAGGTAATTGGTAGGACTGTGTTACCTCTTCATGTCAGGGTGAAGTTATACATGTGTTTGCTAAGGGAGAAGGTACCTGATCACCCTAAGCCATCTCAAGTTGGGCCCGAAAAAATCTCTGGATGAACTCTATGCCTATCTACCTCTCAGTATTTTTTTAAAGTTTGGTGGCTGTCTTAAAGTATCAGATCTTCACCTTTCTACTAACACTGCTAGTTACACACACAGACAGTCCTACAGAAGTTCATGGGTGTCCTAAACAAGTCTTTTTCAGCGACCAGTCAAGACAATGGAATGAAATTCCATAGGTATTGGGAGCCATGGCAAAAGCTCATTTACTTTCATTACAAGTCTAAGGGCTATTTCTTCAACCTTCCCTTATCCCGCATAAGCCCACAGCATAATGCACATAGTATGTGTTCTAAAAACTCTTCCAAACAATTGTCTGCTGGGACAGAAGATGGGGAGAAGAATAAACAACATCAGCAGATGCTAGCCATGTTTTCATGTTTTTTGGAAGGAAGACCAATCTCAGAGCAACAAACTAGTGTAAGTTGAACGTTATGGATATACACACTGTAAGTTTGAGGAGCTTGCAGCACACTCTTAAATCTTTAAAGAATTCACACATTTTATTATTAGAAATATTACTTCTTGGGTGTTTTGTTTGCTTGCTTGTTTTCTAAATATAAACTAGAAAGCAAGAGCCTATAACAAATTCATATCCCACTTAAATAATATATAAAAAATATATAGAATATATAATATAATATTTAAATAATGTTTAAAGTTAAATGTACTTTTAGAGAAGGTAGCAAGGGAATAATCAAAAAGATAAATAGTCTAGTGTGCACATTATAAAAATAAATTCTTTACAGCAAAACATTATCCAAGTTCTAGTCTACAGGCTCGGAAGTATTGTTATAAATTATGAGGAGTGTATGATAATTTCATAGCAAGCCCAGACACCCAAGTATACCTAGTTTTGTTGAGAGTTGAAAGTGTTATTGTGATTCACAAATAAAACACAATTTACTTTTTAAGGAAGAGTCAGAGAACACCTAAATAAAAATTTCCAAAGTCAGCAATTTTTAAGTCTCTAATTAAGGTTTGCTGCCATCCCCTACCAGAAGTTGCTTTTCGTTTTTGGTTGCTTCTAAAGCCTATTATTTTTTAAAGATTTTATTTTAAATTTTCCATGTCTTTTTTGGAGAGTTTGCTTAATTTTATTGCAACAAATTTGACTCCACCTGTTAACGCCAAGAGGTACCCATTAAAAATGTATTATCTCTAGTATAGCCAAGCTTTTGATCAAAGCTAAGAGCCATTGTGATGTCAGGATGTATCTATTGCTGTTATCATAAAATGTTGTTTGTGGGCCATTCCATCAGAGTAGAAGTGCATACTTCATTGCAAAGGTAGGAGGAATTCCTTGTAACTACTGTTCTGCCCAGGGAAGTGGTTGAGTCACCACCCTGGAGGTATTTAAAAGGCATGTAGACGTGGTGCTTAGGGACACGATTTAGTGGTGGACTTGGCGGTGTTCAGTTCGCAGTTGGACTTGATGATCTTAAAGGTCTTTTCCAATCTAAATGATTCTATGATTCTATTCTTAGCAGCAGGGAGTCACAAGGTGGCAGAATGGAATACAGGGAACTTACTTCTCTGCTTGCTCCTCAAGGTGTAAAGGAGAAGCTCAAAGGGGAATATCAAAACGGGTATGAATGGAAAGGAAAATATTAGCAACATGAGACAGTACAGGTATTAATACTCTGATGCAGTCTGCAATAGGAAAAACTGAAATACAGTAGTAGATGGGGGAAAACATAAGAAAAGAGACAAAAAGTGGTCAGGGAAATAGGAGGCGATGGCAGTAGAAGGATGAGGGTCTGTGGACAGTAAAGTAAACACTATAGTTTGGAAAAGAATACCAGATTCTTTGTAGGTTGAAAAAAACCTGTTGCAATTTGCTGAGCAGCAAGTAATTTTATCCAAACAAAGCAATAAACAAAGCTCCCCTCTGCAATTTATAATCTGGAGAAATAAAAAAATGAGCGGCCAACATTTAGTAACTGTTTCTCTTAATGTCAGTTTAGGGACTCCAGTCCTGCTTTCCTAGTCACATGATTTCCCTCGCTAACACCTGTGGGACAAAATGGTTAAAGACAAGGAAAATAATTGTGCTTATTAACCATGCCTTTTTAGTTGATAGAAAAGGAAAAGAAAAATTAAAAACAGAGCACAAGCAAAAGGAAAGGATATTTCATTTTAATTCTATTTATTTACCCATTTTGTGGCAAGGCCTTAACAAAGACTACATCGCTGAGTGTGGTCTAACTATATGGAGTCCAGAATATCTGCTTCTTCCAAGTAGCAGCAAGTCATATCTTAACGTAACATAAGTAACAAATGTAGTCTGTAGGTGGATCAGCAATTCCAGCAGAAGATTGATCAGACCTGTGTAATGTATCACACCTGTAGGGTTATAGATGATCAATAGATAGAAATTTTAAGTCTTATAAAATCTGAAAACTGGTTTTATAAAAATAAGTAATTTGGGGAGTTGTCAAAATTAATAATCATATAAATATATCTCAATAGACTTACAGAAAAAAAGAAGTCTTTCTAGTGTTCTCTGTTCTCTTTAATATTTTAATTTAAATAGTAAATCAATATCCTGGCAGGAACTTCAAAATAGATATATCAATCTAACTTCTTGGCAATGTTTTATCACTTTGTCTTTCACAGGACAATGCAGTCTTGTCATCATATTACAGAAACATTCATGAAAAGAAAATCACTATTCCCAAGTGGTGTATTGCAGTGTTTTTTCTTCACCATTCTTTTTCATTTGTCTGGCTATTTCCTCATTTGTATAAGCCAACGGACACACTATGAAAATGGCGGTAAACTTGAGAATAGAAAAAAATACTTTCTTTGGCTACTTGTTTTATAATCTTATTTTTTATAACTTGAGAAAAGAAGGAGCCCATACGTTTACCAGGTCAGAAGTGTGGGCTTCTTACTATCTACAGACTCATTATCTTCATCCACCTCTAATATACTCTTGACCTGTTTCCATTCTGTGGCATGAAACCAAATCCATGTCCACTTTTGTTACTCATATGTCACTACTTTTTCTTCTGTTTCTGAAGAGAATAATCTTTGTTCTTCTAAAGGATAGAATCTTTCTGATACTCAACTCTTTCATAAGGCTTTTTTTTCTTGAAAATAAAATTCTTTCATCCTTCTGAGCCATGCCTTGCTCTTTCCCAGTGACACGTGATGGTGGTCTAACTCTGCCTCAGTTGCTTTTTCACTTACAGCTGCTTTTACAGTTTATTAGTACGTAAATCACTCCCAAAATATAATTAAAGATTCCTACAAAGCACAAAGCTTTTTATACACTTTGCAACTTGCAGCATAAAAGGAAATAGTGTTAAAAATTAAAGAACTGTAAATTTTTGTCTTGAACCTCTAAAAAATATGTTTAGTAGTTTGCTGATAATGTATTTTATCTTTTAACAATTGAAACTGATCTTTAACTAACAAAGGATGAGGAATTCCTTTCTTTATCCAGAGCATATCCTAGTGGAAACTAGTTCCCTCAAACCCATAAATTCATATTTTTATGTTCTTCGGTCATCACTGGTATAAAAATAATAACAGATACCTTTTCAAATTGAGAAAAAGACTCTGAAAAAATTGGCATGATTTTACATTACAATTTTACTAATAACTATCTTTGAATCAATATTATTGTTTTTCCCTACACTTTGCTACCAGAAAATAGCTACTAAACCACGGGCAAAAAGTATCACTCATCGACCAGCAGCTGGTACCCTGAGAGGGAAAATAGCCTATAATGCTCAAAGTGGCTCAGGTCACAGAGGACATTGTCCGTGTAATGATTTCAACTTGTTCACTCTTGGGAATCTGTACAATTCCAAGTTATTTATAAAATGCAAATTGAAGGGAAAAATCATCCCATATGGAAGGTTTTAATTGAAACATTACATTTACACTTACACAGCCAAGCCAAATACCTCATTGTTTAAACTCTATTGCTAAATCTTGCATAGTTTTAAACCAGCTGAGAATGGCTAAATACAGTCTATCTGTTCTAGCTCTGTCTTTTTTGGATACAATCCTAGGTCAGACCTCTCATCTGACTTTTTGATCTGACAGGATGCTGCACTGGATGTCAAAGAGCCCTCTCTTGGACATTTAGCATTAACATTAAACAATTTCCATCCACTGTTTCATCTAAAATATGGCCTCTGAGGAGACCATAAACTAGATGGCCTAGGATCAAGGAAGGAAATAGCAAGGCACTTTGTCAATAGCAAATGCCTATTGACAAAATTTCTTAACAGCTGAAGATTTATTGTTAAAGCACTAAGGTTTTCAAAAGCGTCACCATAGGTGATAAATTTTCTCCACACCTGATCTCAGTCCTTCTGCCATGCTTTTGTCAGGTTGTTGGTGGTATAAAGGGGAAAATCGATTTTGCTCCCTCTGTCCTATAAACACTTTCTATCACACGGCTGTGGCTGGCCTCCATAACCTGGCTGCCACACAGTCTGGCTCCCGTGTCATGTTTCCACTGATATGTTGCAGCGCTTTCCCTCATTACAGCAAACTCTTCAGTAGATCGCTGCAGAATAGCCCTTGTTCCAAGAGGGAACAGAGAAGACTTGAGAGACGGTGTCTGTGTTGGTGGCAGCATGGTTATGACAGTTGGCCAGCACTCTTCTAAGAAGAAGTCAAGCTCCTTTTCTGGAAGCAACAACTATCTTCCACAAAATTAAATGTATCATCTGCCTTGTAAAGACTAGAAAAGATTCTAGAGGCATGCTTCACTCTGTCACAGTGTTAGAGAAGTGTTATGGTAGCAAAGCCAAATGCACAGAAGCTGGAAAACATCAGGGTTAAGTTGGTTAAGTTTGCCCAGAAAACATTGCTCTGGTTCTGTTGTGCCTACCCATTAAAATGCCCCTTCCATGAGATGGCCACATACTGCACTTTTCCTTAAGATAAAACAAGAAGAGGCATAATCAATGAGATAGTTTTCAGATTCTATTCCTGACATTTGAGATATTTGCACAAGTTTTCCTCAAATGTGTGCACACTTCCAGCATTTGCAGTGAGGAAAGGGAGAAAGAGAGAAAAGAAAACAAAAAAACCCCAGCAGTGTAAATGCTGTGGCACAGGAAACGATAAAAAACTCAGATTACAGTGGGGATTTCATCCATTCAAGTAGCTTATAATAAGACATTTATGTAAAATAATCTTCTCATCCTCCAGTTGTAGGTACTACATAGAGCATAGTGTAAAGATTTAATTGCCTTTAGTTTTCCAGCAGTCCAAGCCTTCTCATCATTATTACTGAGTTTCTTCAAATGCTGGCAGATGAAAGTGGTATCATGTGGTAATCTATGTGTAAAAGGATTCTGCCTTTTTAAAATGCTATAGGTGTAGAAAAACTCTTTCCTTAGACTTAAATTGCCTTAAAAGATACTGCTGAATCTGGCCCAGTATCTCTCAGAATATTAATAATACATATGTAATTTATATAATAAAATACATAATTACAGACCAGACAGATGGGATTGTATATAACGGTCATTTATGACACAGCTGAAAGATCACCTCTCCAGTTTTTTAAAGACCAAGTGCTAATGAAGTGTCCAGCTGTGGATGCTGATGGAGTGCTGAAGGCTTCCAGTTTGGTGTGTCTGTACCTCAAAACCATTTGTAATCCCCAAGTTCATTGTGTGATTCACTGCGATCTTTGAGAATTGTTCCTTCACAGCAACAATTTCAGTTCTTTTTGACACCCTTTCCTCCACCCAGGGGTCCTTGGAGGATCATCCCAGTCGTCACTTACTCACAGAGCTGCAGTGTAAAATGAATAGTATTTTTAGTTGCAAAAGCATTTTATTTTAAAGCTCTAACATATTTAGTCTTATACAAACATGTCCACATGGTCTCACAGTCCTGGGCTGGACCCCAGTAGAAAAGGAAAGCACAGACTTTACCTGATGGATGAATTCGGACTAGTACCTGGGGAAGTCCTCCTGGCTGCAAGTGGAAGTGAGTACGGCTACATGCCCTGGGATCTCCGGCAGGAGAAGGCAGTTGTGAATTCTACCAGGAGCTTCCCAGGAGCCCAGAAACAGAAAATCTACCAGAAAAGTGCTGAACTAATGAACCTCTCAGTTGTGGTTTCCTGGCTGATGCAGCTCCTGACCATTTGACAGCCTGATGCTTGTCTCCCAGGCAACTCTGCTACCACCATAATTCCTCTGCTGCTCTTTGCGCAAGCTCTGGAGCAAATCTGTCTCAGGGCACATACCTAGATTTTATGTATTGTGCTTAAGTCTCCTCTTTGAAGTCATCCCACTCCCTCACCATTCTGTCTTACAGCTACTGTGCCATTTATACATATTAGACCCTGTCAGAGACGAGCAGCACATGCAGTTGAGATTCAAGGAGCTGTAAAGTTCAAACAGCAGAAAAACAAAGCCCAAGTAGCAGGCTCAGTCTTAAAGACCCCAGGGAACGCTCAGTATCGGTCAGGACGCTCACTAGATGTCACTGTTCTCCAGAAATAAGTGTGCGAGCACTTTTTTCTGGCTGTAAATATAGTGGGTCTTTAACAAAGTAGTGAAGCAACTTGTATTTTCAGAAACTGAGCTCATCTACAAAACTGCCCTAGTTCAGCAAAAGGTTTCTCCAAATGCCTTACTCCACTTGCACTGATTTTTCCTCTCACCTCAAGGTAAACCAAGAATAACTTCACTCAAAATTGAATAGTGGTCCTGGATCATGGCCACAGAGGAATCTTGTCATTATTCAATCTTTTACTTATCTATACTTTATGCTTCAGAGATGGAGTGGTTTCATAATGAACAATGCAGCAGTTTATATTGCCTAGCTGCATGTGTACTTAACAATTTTTGCTCTGCAGATAAATAAAATTTAAAATATTTTGATGGCAGTTTTGTCCAAGTGCTTAATTTTGGGCACCTAACTTCATATATCTAAATTAGAAATCAATTTTCTTAGGCTCCCTATATGATCACTAGAGAGCAACTGGGTTTCCCACAGTGATTCAGAAAGGAAGTGCAATTCACGTGCTTCTGGAAGAGCTTCTCTTTTTCCAGTGAGTACATCAGCAGCTCAGGGAGCGATGACTTTCCTTACCTGAGCACATAAAATTACATCATTAAAATTTGGCAGCGTGAGCACTCCCAGACATACTGGACTCAGGTTGTATCCATGTATTTTAACTCAGGAATGATGCTACTAGTAAGAAAACAGACTAGAAGAAGAGGCAGAGGAATTGCTAGTGAGGTAATCATCTGTGAAGAGGACAACGGAGTTAAATCAGGCTGTGTTGAACAAGGGTCTTTAGAGAATATTTCAGAACATTAAATGTTCACAAGCAGGCTACAGCATGGAGTCATTAATAACTGCCAGATTTGGCACTCCTTTCTTCACGTTTGCTAAATCAATAAACATTGGGGAAAAACATCCAACCCACCGGTCACCCAAGTGTGTCCAGAGAATCATTAGTGCATAGCAGCATGTTTCGACATGGGGGGTCACACTGCTGGCAGTTAGCTGAGGTGCTCTGACTCGCCTTATGCAGAGTCTACTGCTCTCTAGTGACTCCTCCACTTTTATATAGAGAAACTAGGCTGTGAATCGCCCTCAAGAGTGCAGTTTAACCCCATTTTAAGCTGATCTAAGTCAGTGGTGTGGCAAGTCCCCCCTCCACCTCCAGCTGTACATTCCTGTTCTTTCTCCCTCATGTCTGGTAGGTGGTAAACTGGTTCAGCCAAAAATTAATGCAGAGGAAAAAAATCAGATTAGTTTTCTGTTTTGGATAAGGTCCCCAAAGAGACTTGATGTTTGGCCACAGGGTTAGTGCAGAGCGGGAACATGGGAATGTGCCACCAAGATGATAGAAGGCAAGACCCCAGGCACCCTCATTTAGGTTTGCTCATGCTGCCAGGGACCCTGCGCTGGGCAACGCGAGCTCCAGCCGCACTCCCTCCTGCAGTCTCTGCCCCAACCCCCAAACACATCTCCTGAATTGTAAAACTTCCAGGGCAGATTCCGGCTCCTGGCTCACATGAGGTAACACGATTTTCTCCAGCACAGCATGGGAAGAGTCTCTGTCAATGAAGTGAGAACCTTGCACTGGGTGGAGAGGACAGTCACATTCCCACTCGAGTAAAACATGAAAGTACAGCTAAGCTATATGACAGGGCAGAATAAAAGAGCAGTGGTGCATATTTCTGGGTTGCTATAACTTTCTCAGGGGCATCTTGGCTCTCAGTCTGGTTACAGATTAGGAGGATGACAAATGGCTTGGAGATATCTTTTGTCTTCAGCCCCAGTGCTAACCCAAGCAAAGCTTGCACAGATGAAGGAAGCTCTCTCTACATATTTTTAATTATGCAAAGCAACTAGTCTTCATTAGCAGCTTGTCTAATTTAATTTCAAAACATCAAGCTGTTTCCCTGTTAGATGACTGAAATAAAAAATAAAAAAAGCACAAAAGTCTCAAATCCATATGTGACTGGATATCAGCTAAACTCAGTAGTCACTACTACTTACCTCAGCTTGTCATCTGCTCTCGTTTTGTCCAGAAACTTCACATCATTCTTGACACCGTAACAGAACATTTCATGGATGGTCTTTTGCACTACAAAGTGCCAAGAACTATGGGAGACTGATTCTTTATTTTGCTAGGAGCAACTAGGAGAAAGACAAAAATCAAAGCCTTTCAACTAGCCTGTAGCATCAAGAGTCTTATGTGAACTGAAATTTCTGTCACATGGAGTTTCTCAAAGAAATTCAAAGATTTCATTGAACTTTCTTAAGATGAAGCTAATAAGAGTGTCTTTAGATATAAGACCAGATAGTTGTCAGATTTGGACTGATGTGTGCCTTTGCCAATCACCTCTAGGTTTTGTCTGCAGGATGCTTAACACATATTCACAGTAACATTAATTCATAGGTTACAAGCAAGCAATTCTCTACTCTTCTTATTCATGTCTGTAGCCTATGCTACTTTAAGACATTCTGTTGGGGAATGTGTGTCTCCTTGGTTACACTACATTGCTGAGAAATAAATGCTAAATTCAGAGATTTTGAAGGCCAGCAAGCATTTCCCAGAGACTTACAAAAGTCTGTGATTTGTAATGCAGGTATTTATCCTCACCTGCATTTAAGAAGGGTAAAAATCAAATAAATGTTGTTTTGTTTCCCTGCTATATTTATATTCCCATATATATAGATGCTATATATATTCCCATCACTATATTTACATAAAAACTATATCTAATAAAATGGAAGTCACTCAATAAATAAGCGTAAGGAGGAGTGGGAGACAATATATTTTATGACAGTGGTTCACATTACAAGGAAAAGGACAATTCTACTTTGTTATCCTACTTTTATTTGTTCTTAGAGAGCTTGATGATTTCTCATATTCAGGAGGCTTCCAGGCATGTGGAGGCTACAGGAAATTGATGGAAATACGAATTTGGGTGAAGATTCACCAGGGTTCATGGAACTAGAGCAGAAAAACAGAAGACAAGGACAGCAAGACAGAAAATAGGACCATCTTGGAACATCAGCCGGGATGTGAGGATTATGGTTCCAAATCACTCTGGTGTGCAGCCCCATCACAGACTTGATCCAAATTCTCTTACTTCTCCAGACAGTGCCCTGACCAAGTGTACTAGATGTCTTCTATCTTTTTTGCTGAAATAGGTTCTCTTTGTAAAAACACTACACATTTCATAGGTGCAGCTCCCCATGCCATTTGCAAATAGAGTACTTCATGGGGTTTTGTCCATTCTCTTTAGTCCAACATAATAAGTAGTTTGAGTATTGCAACCATATTCTGTGCCACGGCTTCCTGTCTCTTCTTAGATTGCCATTATGCTTTGGTAACAATATTTCAACCCCTCATAAGCCTTGTTGTTCCAAAACCTTTTTTTTTTTTTTTTTTTTTTTTGTAGAAAAGCTGAGGACTTAGCTGCTGTGTGAATAAGTAGCTGTTTGGCAACTAAAGGGTCCCTGCCTATTTTCAACTTGTCATCTAAGGTGAGGCTCAGAAGGTCAAGAAGTTGTTACTGGTAGAACTTTTACCAAAACATTGCTTCAGACATGTCGTAAAATAAATTTCAGAAAAAAATCCGGAAGCACTGAATTTGTGAGAACTGCAGATGCAGGGCCATTAAGGCCTTATTGTCTTCTTGTATTTAGACAAGGTCATGCATAAGAGGTGATTTTTCCAGCAGTGGTTCTTGGGAAACAATCTAGCTATGGAGTTTGACCCATGAAACACAAAGAAGAGTTACCTGCTCTTCTGGAGGAGGTCATATCAGCATAAGGGAAAAAAAAAATATCATTTTTTGGCCAACCAGCTAAGGCAAATGCCAAATGAGGAGGCTGGTTGCCCTAAATTTCCTCTGCTCTGAATGCATGAAAAGAGATGCCGTCAAAGGGCCCTTCTGACCATATCTGGGCTACATGAATGGTCAAAGGAGCTTCTTATCCCCCTGTTCTGACTATAGAGGGAACCTGAAACTGGTATGTTCCTCACTAATGAAGCTCTATTGGATTCTCTCTGTCAGATGACAATATACACCACATTACCTGCCCCTCAATACTTGCCTTGTAAAGCAACAAGTTCAAAGGGAGTATTTTCTTCTTTATAAGTATTGAGGCAAAGAGGGGTTAAATAGCTCATCCAGGGTCACCCAAGGAGTCTGTGACTGAGACAGAAATTTAGCCAATTCCTATTCCAGCACTTTAAATACAAGGCAATAATATCATTCCCTGTAAAGCTTTCATGACTTGTTCTGTTTTAGTTTCAGATCACCTAAATAGAAGATTTTGAAAGACTGGTTTATTAGAACTTATTTGAAAAGAGTAAGTTTGACAGACTAAATTAGTCTCTGAATATCACTTTTGGTGTTTCTTATGCATTTGCCATCTTAAAATTGTGGTACCACTTCACAACAGAACAAACATTTCCTTTTTTCCAGTAAATCAATGCAGATGATTGCTGAATATGTTCCATTGGCAGGGACTAAAATGTAATGATTTCTTTTTATTATGAAAATATTCACCCTTCAGTCTTGTGGGAGGAAAAGGTTGTGACTGAAAGATGATTTGCTTGGCAAACCAGCAAACTCTCCATACTGTAATTTTTTTTTCCTGAAGGTCAGATGCTTTTGGGACTTCAAAATGCTGCTGCTTAACACATATGAAAAGGCATATCCCCTCCCTACAGGCTCCTTGTGCTCCTTCTCCATTGATCCAAATACCCCTGTTCTTGACTCTGAACTCAAGGCTCCCTTTGACAGTGATTGATGGCCACCCTCTTACAGGAAGAATGACTAACTCCAACCTGTGAGATTGGAGGCACTACGGAATATATCTGCTGTACTATTTATTCTGGGACACAGACATGTGCCCACATTTTTGTTCTTGGAATAAACACTCTGACATTTTCTGGCAGGTGTGAATGCTGTAACATACAAGCAGGCAGAAAAAAATTAAAGTGACAGCTTCTAACTTCTCTGATGGAAACAAACTGACTATTGCTGATGTGAAAATTGTAAACCCTCACCAGATTCCATATGAATTCTATCACTTGAAAAGCCAGATTTTGATCTTAAGGGTCTTCTGGCAGACTGAAATGAAAGATATTTGTTTTTTTCAATGGTGCCTACTTTCTCTTCTCAACCAAATCCAAACCGTAAGACAACTGTATAATGAATTATGTAAATTTTAAACCTCAACCTGATTGCGGCCAATTCATTTTGCCAATAGTCTGAAAAGATTAGACCTAATGTCTAAGTGACAGCATACAGAACCCTGCTCAAATCTCTTTCAGCTGTCATTTCATCCAAAGTGCATTGATGTAGTAGGTCTGATGTGAACGGGTAATTTCGGTTCTTGTTCAGCCTAAGGTCAGCAAAATTTAGCCTTAATTTTAAGTTGCTTTATTCCAACATTTGCCTGGAAATTTATATAAGAACTTTTAAAACAAGTATTTATGAAAACCTATTATAATAATAGTTCTTTCCACATTATTTAGTAAGACATGCCTTGACTGGGATGTCAAGATTAAATGAAAATTTGATATAACTCAAATCTTCTAGTGTCAACCAGGACAGTATAGGAGAAACAGGAGTCAGAAAATACAGGAGTCAAAATAGGGAAACAATAATAAATTTCAGTATATAAGGCAGAATAAGAAGAGTTCTGTATATATGATAAGAAAGTCTTAGGTAAATTAAAATTTTCCCCTTAGCATATGTACTGCATTAACAGCTATTTCTACTACTCTACTACTCAAAGAACGTTTTGGTTGTGAAAAATTGCAGCTTAGAAATTAATCTATCCCATATGAGTCTAGCAGTGTAAGTCAATGGTTACCCATTTTGGACAAGCACACAGAACAATTTGTCCAAAATAATGGCCATGAAAGCATTTGAGTGCTTCAACACTACCACAAGAACAGAGCATCCTTAGAAGCCAAGAGGGGCCAAGGTGTCTAGCTGAAGGGGTACAGGAGTCTGTCACGGACCTCAGAAGAGTCACTTCACTGCTCTGTGCCTCAGTTCCCCATTTCTGTAACCATCATGCCCTTACGCTGCGAAGCTCTTCAAGATCTGTGGTTAAAAAACCATGGAAAAGTTTTAGCTTTTATCACAACAAGTATTTGAGATTTGGTTTGGGGACTGGTTGAGTTCTGTTTATATAGCTTTTCTGAAACAATACAATTTCCACAATGGGTGACTGAGTAATAAATAATCAATAACAAATAACTATGGTTAGGAACAAACGGGCTCATCTCTGCACAGATGCCTTGTTCATATGTAAATTTTTCATCTGCACAAATGTCTGAGAGCACAGCTGAGCTGAAAAATATTTAGGATTTGAATGAATGCAGGACTGCCAAACCACAGTGTCAGGCCACCAACATTCATGGCATTGGTATAAAATCCAAATATTAAGAAATACTACATTTTTGTTTCTTTTTTATTGGTCTTCTGGTTTTTGAGCCTGCCATGATAATTTTTTCCAGCTTTCCTCAACAACTAGAGCTAGTCATAAATGGAATTTCTGTCCTCAACAGACAAAACCCGTAAATTGTTAAAAAAAGTTGTGGAACATAGTTTCTAAAAAAAAAAAAAAGCTATGAAAACATAGGCAGATTTAATTCTGATATTGTTGAAATACCATTAATTTGAAGTCCTGATGAACTTTTTCAGCTTTATTAATATGAGAAGTTCGAAATTATTTTCTCTGATGAAAAATCATTAAACCTTGATGATGCTGTTTTTTTCAGTTGCAAACCGTACTGGTAAATATTTTCATATCTACATGTGTAGAGATTTAGAAGCGATTTTTAAAAGTAAAATGGGCATTTTTACTTTCATGACAGCAACCTGTGTCTAAGCTCTTTAAAAATGAAACAAGAACTAAAGCAGAAGAACTTTATACATTGAAGAACTCTGTAGTATCTTTGGGCTTTCATATGCTCCGTTACTACACTTCAAGGTTATGCTGAGATAAATATCACCGTAGGGTCAGCTGCGGATGTACAACGAAGAAGAGAGGTACATCACGCGCCCTCCTTTCCCGTCGCCATCATTTACACCAGCGATGTGGCACAGTCTCCCACAGTCACGGGACGCGTCCGCAGGCTGTGCAGCACCTGTCATGTAGATCTGTGCTGGGTTTGTTGTGACAATTACGCAGCCAGATTTAGGACATCACAGGACAATTTTCTACCAGGTCGCTGGCTTGACTGTGTGATATTGGGCAATTCGCTGCACTGCCTCTACAAGGGTCAGCCACCTAATGGTGACAGGTCATCCTTCAGTTGTAACCACCGCCATTTCAGCTGAAAACAGCAGCACGTTATCAACATTTTTTCATCCCAAATACAAAACATGGTCTCATGTTTTGTATTTGGGATGAAAATACTTCTGTGAAGAAAATTAACTCTGTGAAGAAAATTTACTCTATCCCAGCTGAAACCAGGACACGTCTTCCTTCAGGACAGCAGCAACTATATGAAACTCTTCTCATCAAGGCTGTCAGTCACTGCTGTCTGTGTAGTCAATGGAGAGAAATCCTAATATCACATTTGGATGGACTGAGTTACAGGAATTATAGGGGCCTAGATTATTTTGCTTTGCTGTGTTACTCCTCTCTCACTTCTCTCTCCTCACCTGCACAGGGATCCAAATGTGATGCCCTGGAGAGTAGAAATTTTGAGTTAGTCATTGCTCTCTTTAATGTAAACACCATGGTACTGTAGTCCCTAAGTCAGGCATGTGGGCCATCTCCATACAGTGTGCTGAGCCTCCGTTCTCTCAGAAAAATGGAAATTATACTCCTGTCCTTTCTTAAGAATGAACATGCACGGGTACACTTACTCTGCCTGTACTCTGCACGTACTGGAGCGGTACCCCACTCTTACGTCAGAGCCTCTAGATACTAATGTCAGAGGAAGACACCCAGTCTGAAAAACAGAAGGCTATGTGGCTAACACTGAAGGTAGAGCTCAAGCAGTTTTCCCCAGAAACAAGTTATGCCTCTAGCAGTTCTTATTGAATACTGTAAAGCAAACATTTATACTGGCTTTTCTTCTGCATCTACAAGGGGTGTGTATTCTCCATGTGCACTACAGCCAGCTAATCCAAATGGAACAAAAACATTTGTTTTTCTTCACATTTCTCTATATACCAAGCCCTTTCAAATAAATATTCATCCGAAACCTCTTGTGCTATTAGGGAAAACAAATAAATCAAATGAATGAATGAATTCATTTGAATGCCAGAAACATCTACCATTTCTGTGTTCTAAGAATATCCCACAAACAATTGAATGTTCGTGTAACAGAGGCAAGCCTGAAAAAGTGATGAGTCTCTCTGGCGCCAGCAGTAGGCCTGGCTAAAAGCCAGCAATAGGCTAATATTTAAAACCCTACAGAAAATATAAGTGACCCCAGAATGGATAAAGTGAGGAACAGCTTCCCTTTGAACACCCTTACCCATTCACCGTGCTGAATGTTCCTTTAGTCTTTGGCTTCATTGTCTGGTTCAAACTTTCAGATGAATTTCCAGATGACTTTCGTGGGCCTTTACAGCCCAGTAAACATTAACCAGACATTTCAAGCTTTATTTTGTCTTTGGGTTCAGTCTTCCTTGCACTGATAAAAAGTGATAAGGTGATGGAGAGCTGGGAATTTCCTAGCATATGAGTGGGCATGATACTGGATACCATAAAAGTCATTTGTTTATATCTATACCATCTGTACCTTTGGGTCCCAGAAATAGGCCATTCCACAATGACGCAGGAGACAGGAATGAACTTGTGCCTTCACAACATGCTACAAGTTACGCTGTCGTTTGGCCTTTGGTCTAGGGATCAAGAAACAGAAGAGGTTTCCAGGGCAGCCTGGCTAAGAAAGGATCTAACTTTTGAGGTGTGCAACCTCCCAAACTGACTTCTTACACTTTAAAGTAGTTTTACAGGCTTAAACTGGCTGGTAATGTAAATTAGAATAAGCAATGGGACTGCAGGATTTTTATTTCTTTTAAGGAGTTCTTAATCGTCCTCTTCTAGCAATGGTACTACAATTAGTGATAGCTGAAGCAAGCCAAGGCTATTATGCTGTTACAAAGAAGAATATGAACCAAAGAGGCTGAGGGAATTTCCTTGCAGCCACTGATCGGCACTTTGCATTCATTAAAAATCACTCCTTTTAAATAGGCATCACTCTTAAACATCCCCATATCAGTAACAAAAAAAATCTCGATTCTAGGGTGTAAGTAAAAATAAATATTTTTAATATGCAAAATATGCAATTAGTTTTCAATACACACTTGCCAATTTTAATTTGGGAAGAAAAAGCTGTGCTCCAGTTATTGAACTGAAACCTTAATCTCATTTGAAACGCTTTAGGCTGAGAGATTAATCTCTTCTGCCTCTTGACTTCCTTCCCACTTCCCTACATCTAAATGGAGCCCTCTCCCTCTTTCTGTGCCTTCTCCTGGGAGGGATGAGGGATGCCCTGCACCCCTGACGGGAGGAACGGGGCAGAGCGGAGCTCTTCCCCACTGACCATTTGCTGATGCAGCTGTGTGGGCTGGAAGTACAGGTGAAGCCCTAGCAGAGGATGCCACCGTGGTTTCTGCCTGGAAGTCGGTGAGGAAAAGAGCACAGAAAAACAGTTGGAAGGACTGCATACCTACTTCAGTAGAAAACTGCTCAAAAACGTCATTCTTTAATTGCATGGTGTAGGAGACAGGGGCAACTGGCACAAAAGGCGTTGGAGTTACTGACGGTCACTGTTCGGTTAAAGCAGGAGAAGGTGCAAGCATCTACCACACTGTTGCTCCTACGTACCCACCCTCCCTGTAAGTCCAGCTAGTCCTGCAGATCACAGCTGAGTGGCTCCCGCTGGCACAGAGCCCTGTTCTCACAGTGAAATCCTGCCTTGAGAATCCACCCTGTATCTGCCCCTCTCCTTTCGAGTATAACCGCATGGATAACTCTCCGCTGCGTCACTGATAACCCATGAGCAAGTGCATGAACGCACAGGTTTTCTCCCACGCTGCAGAACGTTGCTCTGCGTGGTGGGACGACTTCATAACAAAATGCCTTGAAACAGTGTCTGACAAAGAGAAACAATATTTTTTAATGTCCAAGTTTCTTATACATCACATCAAATGCATTTCAGGTACTTCATCTTCAGTCTGTTATGAACCTTAATGTTCAGAGATGAATTAAGCTTCTTGGGAGGATCTTACAGCAGAGATCACGTGCCCTTTCCTTGAGGGACATACCCCTTCCAAGTGAGTAAGGGAGTCCACGTATTCTGGCAATTCCAAATCAAATCACTCACTGTGTGTGTGTATGTTCTAAAACAAGAGAAGCAAGTTAAACATCTGACTCCAGGCAGAATCTTGGTTAGTGTGTTATCGTACTGTAACAGCTGAAAGAAAACAGAGTTTTGGAGATGATATGGTGTCCTCAGAAGTTCTAAAAGAATGGAGAAAGCTTCCAGCACTGCCCAGTGAGGCAATTATGTAAATAACGCGTGATATTTTTAATGAAATAATACTGTAAGCTAATGCACACAGCACTTCCATTCATTGGCAGTTTGCTGCTGCATATGCTGTACTTTTTTTTACTTACTGCCCACAAAGTGTAGATATTTTTCATGCAGTATTTGACAAGTGGTGGTGTTTTCACAAGCGAGTAGTATTTTCTATAAAAGCAAAATGTAGTAATGCTGGGTACCATCAAATTTTAAAAAACCTAAAACATAGTACTGCCTAACAGAATTAGTGCCACTTTGGTTTTTTTTTTTTTAATCAAGAGGAAAATATTGTTTGCAGTTACAACATTTCTTCAAGGTTATTTAAGTATTCGAGTGTTCTGTTTATTGTACTGATTATGACTTGCTTTGCCAAACCCAACAAATTTTAAGTCACTGCTTTGATAGTCTACCATTCCTTCTGTTTGACATGTGGTTTCTCTAGCATATGGATGTAATATTTCATATTCCACTTAATACTTCTTGTTAAAACTCCAGTTCTCCTGCAAATCTTGGTTCTTTCACCTTCTATCTGTTCTGCTATATCCAATCTGACCGACTTATAACATGCCCAAGGCTGTCATAATAGTCTCTTCTAAATCCTTCTGTTAAACCCTTATTCAGATCTGGTGAAATTGTCTACATTTTTAAGAACTTAGCTATGTGTGTATCAACTTCTTTCCTACAGAGCTAGCAATAAAAAATATATATATATATATACACACACTGTCTCTCTTCTACCTAAATCTGGTAGGTACCATCAGTATGAAATGTGATGCTTTCCAGATGTTTTGGAATTTCTTGCAATTGTTGAGCCAATTCTATGACATTCTGAATGACAAAATCCAGAAAGTCATATTCTGAATACTTTCTTGTGGCAACACTTAAGGGCCTGATCCTGCAACATGCTGAGCATGTCATGAAAGGTCATAAATGCCCTTAAATACCACTGAACTCAGAAGTTAAGAATGAAGTTTTAAAATTGTATGAGATCTTTGAGCTTTCACAGCATAAACTCTGGAACACTGGTAAGTGAGGATACTCTACTTTTGGAGACATATGTTACACAACAGTTGAGGAAATCAGTATATTTAGAACAGGAAATCCCTTTAATACACATGCCAATTAGAACAGAATTCTCTTTGAGGGAAAACATAGCTAGTTTAGGAAACATATTGGTTTCCAATAGTCTTGATTCTTGAGCAAAAACATCTGCTAACAATGCTATTCATACTAGAAAGAACATAATAATTAAAAATGCATTTGACAACCAAAAGTTAAGACACAAAGTAAGGACCTCAGCTTTTTTTGAATCACTTGGAAGAATAAAAAATTTTACCCCTTACATGATGTCCTGATTCAGAACCAAAAGCCCCAGTGATTCTTTACCTTGAAATGGACACCCATGGTTTTTGTCCCAATAAAAACAGAAACAAGCCCTGTGTATTAACCTAATAATTTTCAGGAAAATCATTGTGCAGTGGCAGCTGCTCCCACTTTCTTTTTTTGTCTGTGTAGCTTCCACAGACAAGGTGTAGTTTTCTTACCAACTGTCCAAATTGCTGCTTCTATCTATATTATTTAATGGCAAGTATTTCTGTGACACTTATTTGAGCAGAAATAGGCTCCTCTGCTGTTCTAAGAGGCTGATTTTTTCAAGTGATCCACCAGAACCATGCTTTCCAATCTTTGGTCCCCAAGATATGCTATGGCAAACTTAGCTTTTAACTGACAATTCATCCTGAAATATTTAGCAAGTTTTTCTATAGAGCAGAAAATGGCAGATTTTACCCCTTAAACTCTTGTGTGTTTGATCCATCTTATTGTTTGCAATTTCTCAGGTGCATGTAAAATCATCAGGTGTATCCCTGACTTTTCACCACTGCATATTCTTCTGTTTAGATGTGTATTATAAATATTTCAGTATTTCTTTAACTGATGGTTGATGTTCAGCATTCTGAGCTTTTGCATTACTTCTCTGTGATACTCCACTGGTATTCCCTCAGTCTTTACCGATGTAACATACAAAAAACAAAAATTATGGTTGTAGCCACTTTTTAGTGATCTCCCAGTTTTCATGCATCTATTTTATGCAATGTCTTTCTTTTCTGAGGTCATTTCTAGAAGTGATTAGATTTCACTATTGGTTACTTTACTGTACAAGCTTGTCAAGGTCTTTTCTAATTACTACCTTACTACGATTAAACATTATCCTGTGCTCTAAACCTTTGATTGAAGTAGGAGCAAATAATAAGATTTTATTAGAATATAAGATTCACAAGAACATAAGTCAGATGGACTTATTCTGGCAATTTCCACCTCTAAAATTTGGGAAACTCAATATACTTAATGCTTCCAAAGCTTTTACTACAAAAGGATAGCTCTTTGGGTCTGACAAAGACTTGCATTTCAGAAGTGTTTCATGCTGCAGTTTCTACAGTTTAAAATCATTTGTGGAAGCTACAGGTGTGCTGTGTTTCTTCAGTCTCATCCCTGAATTTCTTTCCGTATGACATTCGGACATGGAGGCTTGTCAACCTGCTTGTCTCTCTCCTTGCTGCGTATTGGCAAGTTGGCAAATGGATAAAAAGTTTATGTGGTTTCCATCACTCAACTTATTTATAGCTCATAAAATTAAAAAAAAACTTTCCCAGAACTAAAGCATTATGACATTATACTTTCAGATCTTTACAATATCTGATTTTTTTTAAAACCTAATATATCACCATAACATGCGGTTACTTTTGATATTAACATTGAACTGACCGTCCACAGAAAACCAGGAAATAAAGATTCATTGCTAAATTTTACCAGAACAAAACTAATCTATTTAAATGCCTGAAGCGTGCAAGCTAATGATGTATTATGTTACTCTGATAGGGTGACCTTGTACTATTGACAGAAAAGGAGGAGCTCCTTCAGTAACATCAAACTGCTGTAAAATTAACAAAAGACATAACAAGACGAGAAATATATCTCCTAAAAAGGCAAAACCTCAGATCATTGATATCCTGACTATCCCTCTGACGGGAACAGAGCGGATCAGCCATGTTGGTAACAGATGTGAGAAATATGATCTGCTTCCTACTAGGGAATGGACTATGCAGGACTTCATCTGTTTTCGTTTCTTCTGAGGATATGGGAGGCTTCTCTGCCAATTCAAAGAGAAATAGAGAGCTCTATGGTTCTTCTGAGCTAAATTATTGCTGCCTCCCTTTCGGTTGCAATTTTTGTATGTAAAGTGCTACATTTATTCAAGTACTTGCTAGCATGTCAAAAGTAGTATAAACTTGGAAACAGATACAACTTTCTCTCAAATGAAAGACAATCAATTTTTGTGTTTGCTGAGTGTTAGTTATAGCACCTTTTGGATCCACATGATCCCTTTTAGCCTCTTATTACGCCCTTTTCAGAGACTCTCTGTCCCACCTCAGAAACTGAGCCACAGGTTTTTGATAAACAGTGGTTATGTTTATGAAGCAGTATCAGAGAAAGGCCTCCAGGAAGTTGAAGGACTGCACAGTAGGATTGATTAACATGTTTTCCAGAAGAATTCAACGGGAAAAAGGGAGAAAAAAGGACAGAGACCTTTTGTTTTGACATTACCTGTTGTTTTCACAAACAATGTGGTTCTTCCCTAAAGCATCAGCTTGATCACATTCTCCAGTTTGTCCATGTTGTTCACTACTCATGGTCTGACAGATCAACTTCTTCCTAAACACTTGCGCCTCTCAAAGTGTTTAGCTCTCAGCATAGCTAACATGATGTGGCTACCAGCCCTATGCAGGAGTCACTGGACTCTCTGGTGGGTTCAAAAAAGGCATAGTGCCATTGGGGTTGCTGTAGCACGATCACCTGGTGCTGTCAGTACCTGTGGAAGATCTGTACTCACCTGTAGGCTAAACAGGATGCCCTCAGGGATCTAAACAGGCAAGAGACACCTATATTTAGGCAACTGATTCTTTAAATGTCTGTTCTCTCCTATTCTGCAAAACTGCAGTGAGAAATTTGAGAAATATTTTCTCAAGGGTGTTAAATACCTAGCTCCTACTTATGAAAGGAAAGATGACATTAACTCAAATACCAAAGGAGAGGGTGAACATAACTTTAACCAAAGCCTTTGGACTGGATTTCTTGCTCTTACAAACCAACAGATGAATCTGCATTCTAACAGAGTATATAGATAGTCTGGACAGGTAGATAGACTTTGGGATATGCTGTGTCCTTATGGAAAGACACTTTTGAACTTGTTCCACAGAAGCAATCTAGTGCCTGAAAGGGTTTTGGCAGCCAAGGAACACAGGTATCTGACCCTCAAAGAGACTCCCCACTTCTGGAAAGCAAGCTGACACCTCCAATTTATGTCCAGTATTGGCCTTGCTGGACTCCACTGGGTTGGCTCCCCCAATGGCTCCACTGTCTTTAGCACATCCGTGTCTGGAAAGCTTTGGTAACTTGGGCACAGCGATGACCAGACTGCTTCAACTCTCACAAGTCTCACTTCTTCACATGGCTCAGCACCTGAACTAGTATCAGATACACAGGTGAGTCCAGTGCAGGGATATTTGAGCTGGTTCTGTGTGAGCCAGTTCAGGGCTGGAAACTATCGCACTGCCTAGGTTTCTGTGTGCCAGAGTCTTGTAACACCCAGATTATCCTGGGTAACAGACAGCTGATGTCAGTGATGCTGTATTGACTTAAAACAGCTGAGGATCTAGTCCTTCATGTGTGATTGCAGAAAGAAAATATGGAATGAAGTTTCAGAGGGGATTAAATTAATCTAGAGTCTAACCACACTTCAGAATTTTTGCCAGCCCCATTTATTTGATAGAGTACATTTTATCATAACCAGAACATCTCTCATTCTTTCGCCAAAGAACACCCCATGGCAAATAGTTTTCTAGAACAGGAAAAGAAGAACCAGAACCTCCATAAGGTCTATCAAGGGAGTTCACTGCTGCCCTCTAAGTTACATGGAAAGGGTTCAGATAATATGGTGGCTGACAGCACACATCCCTAAAATAAGCTTTATGCTATACCGCAGTGCAGGAAAGGAATTAGAAGGAGTGAGAGATAACAGAAGTGCTAATTCCACAAATTAAAAAACCAGCACCACAACAACCCTCTTCTATGAATAATTATATGTACTTGAACTGTTGAATTGATCAAATCTTTGAAGAACAGATGCTGATATCTCTGTTAGATAGATAATATGTAATGCTCCAAAAATAGTAACATTACTGCAGTGATCCACAGCAGTCTCTTCACTGTCATTGATGCTCTCCTCTCCTGTAGCTTAAGGTTCTACTGCCATCCTATTGCTTAAACATTTCTTGCTCTTCATCTCCTCTCCCGGACACTTTCATTATCCAAGAACACATCCCAAACCCTTATTCCTATTCAGTAAGATCACATAGAGTGTTTTACTTAATATGAAAAGTGTTGGAGGGAAAGAAAGATTTAGATTGTCTGAAATGTTCCTGTTTCCAATGATAAATTAAAATGTTTTAATTTAATTAAAGAAACCAGTATGTGGTGAAAGGATTAAATTATAATGAAAAAAAAAGTAAAAATGGAAATTCTAAACCCACTTTTTTTTTAGTAAAAAGAGCAGATAAAACTGTTCTTTTTAAGGAGAATTTTTTTTCTTTCAAGCAGCTGTATCTACAATACAGTTTCTGCTTCTCTTTTAACTAAGAAAGGCAAGAAAAGGAGGCAGAAAATAAAATGTCTTCTGAGCTATATTCCATCCATCACTCATATTTAGCTATTTACATGTTAGATGTCTAGTTTAAGCTATATGAACTTCCATCATAGTAATCAAAACACGTGGTTATTCACTTTGAAGAATTCATACTATCCAACTTAAATGTCTTTCTCAGATTGCTCTAAATTATTCCAACAAGAGCTACCCCTTAACATTCCTACCTTTAGGTATTAACACACTTAACCATGAATTAATATTTATTGCTACTGAAGACTGTTTTTCTGGTTCACATACACAACCAGGAATACCTAATCAAAATAGAGCAAACTGTGTACAGAAGCAGCCTAAGAACAGAGTTTGCATTCATCTCACCCATTCATCAATGCCTCTGCCAAAGCTTGTTATCTGGACTCCTTTTGTCACCAGCAGGGGAAAAAAAACACAGAAATGTAGGCTGGAAGTGATCTACAGGGAGTCTTCTAGTTCAGGAGTACCAGCAGCACTTAGATGAGGTCAGCGCTGGCTTTGTCTTGAAAACATCCCAAGGATGGTGATTTCATGGCCTTTCTGGGAAGCTTGTGCAGTGATTTCCAGTAAATGTCACCTGTGTGGAAGTGTGGAATTAGACAACTCCAATCTGTTTTATGTGGCCACTGTAGAATGAAGGAACTGAGTCTCAGCCTGGGCAGCCTCCAGAGATTTTGTCCGTTTACAAAATTTATTTTCTACATTCCAGGTTGCAGATATTTAGGTATTTTCAAATCAGATAGTCAGAAAGTTAGGAATAATAACTTCTATTCCAAGCACCTATATCTATCTATATCTATATCTATACCTATATCTATATCTATCTGTATCTATCTCAAATAAACCTTACAAAACCTGGTTATCGTATCGTATCGTATCGTATCGTATCGTATCGTATCGTATCGTATCACAGAATCACAGAATCACTAAGGTTGGAAAGGACCTTCAAGATCATCAGGTCCAACCATTAATCCAGCGCCACCATGTCCCCCCAGCGCCACCATGTCCCCTAACCCATGTCCTGAAGCGCCACATCCACATGTTTTTTGAATACGTCCAGCGGTGGCGACTCCACCACCTCCCTGGGCAGCC